>NW_011334065.1:209799-218606 GCF_000735185.1 Notothenia coriiceps
CGGGTCAGACATCACAGCGCAAATGTGTGTTGGGAGTAGGAGAAGTCTAGTCGGAGAGAGCGACCGAGGAACTGCATGGCCGCAGCTTAAATGCTCCCCTCTTCTTCAGGTGGACCAATCAGCAGGTTGAAGGTAGCTAATCAGCTAACGGGCACCACCTGCTTACACACACTCACTCACTCACTCACTCACTCACTCACTCACTCACTCACAGGAGGAGGGAAAAATGCACACACAAATGACCTTACGACCCAGGGTCGTAAAACTGTCATGTGACCAAAGTAAAGGGAAGGAAGGTCTCTTTTCAATTCCCGTCAGTGTCAAAGACTCTCACTAAGACACGTTATTCTCAAGGCAGTGTATTTGCAGGACAATGATTGGAGGGGCATGTCAGAGCGATTGCTGAGAGTTGTTTTTTTTGGTGCACAGAGAACATTTCTCCTATGTACCAATTTGATTTTGAAGATATTTCTGAGTTTTTTGTAAATATATTTGCCTTTAATACATTTCTCAACATATTTATTTATTTATGCATGTCATGGTGGGTGAAATATGTCCTTGCAGTATTTCTGGCAATCTAGATATTATAGCTGGTCCATAAACCTACTAATAAAATATTGCTGCCAACACCACTGCATGTTCCACCTCCTCTGCTGTAAATCTCTCCCCACACTTGAGCCTCCACATGCATTAGTATTCATGAAGTTGTACTATTTTGAAATGTGCAATATAACAAACATTGTGCCTGTTTTAGCTATATAGTCATTATAATAAGGTAATATGCATTTTTCAACATGTGATTAATACGTCTGGTTTGTGTGCTCGGAGCCCGTCTATCATATTTGCACACACTGCGAAGAAAATTACAGCCAAATACAACTGTGTTTGATTACCCTATGTTACAACCAAATAGTGTCATGACTGAATAACGGGCACATTGTTTTCACCCAGTATTGATGTTGTGTATTGCAGTATTGTTAACATTTATTTTAACCCCATTCCATGTTGCCTTTAGAAAAGTTTTGGAATTGAATTACTTATTAATACACTTTTTTGTAATTAATACAGTGTGGGTGTGAATTATTGCTTTGCAACAGCTGCTGCAAGACAGACTGGTATTGCAAGGGCAGATGGACAGAGTTTTTATTAACTACATTTAAGGATTGCAGAATAAATATGGTGCCTTTTTGAAAATGCAGAAACTCATTATTTTAAATTGACTTCACAGATCTGTATGCCGTGCAGGTCAGACTCACTCAGTTCACTTCATGTTTATTACTTGACTTTCACAAAATAAACCCATATAAATATATAAATTATCAGACTTAATGACATACACCACAGATATGTAATAACTAACGTTCCCCGTGACTTGTGTCTCTACAACAGCATGGGCATCATGTCAATAACACAACGATACTTTGAGATCCCCTACATTGTTTCATTTGAGTATTTCGTTGCAATTCACTGCTGAAAAGTAAAGCCATCCAAAGTTATAATCCACCACTGGAAGCGAATTAATTCTGTGAGTAAAAGCTTTCATTTTTCAGGGGATGAATTTGATATCTGTGACAGTAAGTTCCTTGATATGGAACATTTTAATGAATGCTGGGAATAACATATTCTTGTGTTATGTCACGTTTTTAGTTTTGTATGTCTTGTATTGGGTTTATTTTGCTGTTCGGTTCTCCCTGTCATGTTTTCCTCCTTGTGTATTGTCTGGTCCCTCTCCCTGTGTTTTTCCTCCCTGTCGTTAGTTTCCCTGGTGTGTCTAATTGTCTGATTGTGTTCACCTGTTGCCCTTGTGTTTCTCCTCCCCTGCCCGGGTGTTTCTCGTCTCGTGATTACCCCTCCCTGTATTTAGTCTTGTCTCTTCCTGTGTTCAGTGTTGGTTCGTCTTTTGTTGGTGACTGAGTTCAACGGGGAGTGTTCTGTTTGTCCAAATTATATTATTATCCTTGAAATAAAGGTATTATCGGTGTTATCTGCATTTGGGTCCTGCTTGCTTCACTCAACCTTAACAAAAACTACCGAGTTCAATCAATTGAATACCCCTTTTTTCAATCTTTAGGTCCTAAAAGTTGTAAAATGCACTTACACCCAAATCTAGAGTTCTCTTTATACATACATGTGCTCAACCCTTCTAGCAAATTGGATACAAATACTGAAAAACAAAACAAAGGTAGTAACTAATATGTAGCCGTAGTCACATTTTTGGGGTTAGCATGAGGCGTGAAAATACTGTTTATATTCCTGGTTTGCAATCCAAGTGTTTTATTCTACTTAGTTTTATAGGTCTTGCTGGAGCAACTTGTCCATATTTTCGACATACTGCACATCACATTACACACCCTCTATCTCGCTTAGCAGCCTCTCACCAGGCGCAGAGAGTGGGCTCACCTTTTCACACAGTGCAGTGAAGCCGGAAAGATCCATTGGCTCACACACCCACACACATCACCCGGCTCAGTTTGCTGGACATCTACAGCATTCACCAAAGGCCTTGGATATTTCCTGTCATGTTGTTTTAGTTGGCAGAGAGTAAATCCTCCTAGAAGTCATCTTGATGGATGGATCACACGCAGACAAGTAAAGAAGCCTGTTTTTTTTTCTTCTGTGGGCTCATCCTCTTGAATAGCGTGCCACAGGGACTCACTAAGCCTCTCGAACAATTGCCTCTCAACATCCTCTACAATTCGGTCCATTCTCCTCAATTGTGTTAAGGGAGAGGGCAATATGCCCAGCTCCACAAAACGTTTCAAGCATTCATCCTTTGCCTGTGGAAGAATATACTTCTAGCCAACGTTAAAAGGCGACTTGTGTGTTGCCAAATCAGCTTGACACCGAATTGTAAGCCTAATGCGGCAACATGAAGTGGGAGAGCATTTAAACATGTGCCTCTTTTGAATCTTTTGTACCTTTTTCTTCACCCAAAATAAAGTGAATGGTATCATAATCATGAGACTGAGAGGCGCAGTGAGGTTGAGAAACAGAGAAAAGAGCATCATAGAGAGAAATATGTGTTTGATAAGCTATTGGAAGAGGAAGGGAAGATCTATGTGAGAGCGTCAAAGAGATAGAAATGTGTTATCTTTGAGTAAAGGACACAGGCAGAGAAAAGGAAGAATCTGAAATACATTACAAATTCATTGTGTAGTTGCAAAGTGACAAAATACACCAGGGACCGTGTATAGAATTGAAAGAGAGTAGAGGAAGCAGGGTGAGAAAATGGGATTGTGAGGTGTGAGGTTTTGATGAGGTATAAGACATCATCCCGCCAGATGTAGAGGCTCAGAGATGACGGTGAGATGAACCAGCTGTATGCCTTACTTAGAGCTCTACACATACTTTATATGCATGACCAGTTACAGAGGCATGGACAGAATCTTGAACAGCTTATGTTCGTGCTGTCACAAGCGTACTTCTACATCCTACAGCTACTTTTCGTATCCTGTTTAAGTCCATATCTTTATGGACAACTCGAGGGGCCTATTGCTTCCAACAAATGTATCGTCAGGGACTTGTTGTGTTTAAGAAAGTGTGCACATATTGCAGCTTATTTTGAAGCATGGCAGTGATCACTCATGATAAAGATAAGGCTCATGGTGAAGACCCAGGCTCATGGTGAAGACTCAGGCTCATGATGAAGACTCAGGCTCATGGTGTGATGAAGACTCAAACTCATGGTGAAGACCCAGGCTCATGGTGAAGACTCAGACTCATGGTGAAGACCCAGGCTCATGATGAAGACTCAGGCTCATGATGAAGACCCAGGCTCATGATGAAGACTAAGGCTCATGGTGAAGACCCAGGCTCATGATGAAGACTCAGGCTCATGATGAAGACTCAGGCTCATGGTGAAGACTCAGGCTCATGATGAAGACATGATGAAGACTCAGGCTCATGATGAAGACTCAGGCTCATGGTGAAGACTCAGGCTCATGATGAAGACCCAGGCTCATGGTGAAGACTAAGCCTCATGATGAAGACCCAGGCTCATGATGAAGACCCAGGCTCATGGTGAAGACATTATTAAGTTCTCCTTCTTGGTCTTTGTTGGTCTGCGTAGTCCATAAGCCATTGATGGAACCATTTCAGATATCCTTGTGCTTCCATTTTTCTGTAAAACCACATACAACGACACTCCAGATATTCCGTGTGACTCCTAGCTAACACTGCTAGATCGTCCATTTCAATAGCCAGTGATCTTTAGTTGCACATGTTGAGAGTGTGGAGACAATGTTCTGTTTCTCCTTAAATCTGGACCTTACCTCTCCTTGTTTTGTCTCTCCTGAATCCTGGGTGTAGTTCTCCAGATAGCTGTTGCTGCTACCGCTATGCTAGCCAGTGTTAGCATGATCAGCTGACCCTGGTGTAAACAAGGCATCTAGGTTCATTAAATCCACCATTTGGAAACAACGAGTGGCTTGAGATCTGTAGGTCTATGTTAATCCAACCCAGTCTCACGGCATTTCGTGTTATAGTCACGAAATTAATTTGATCTATTGAATCGTGTTCACCAACACGATTTTCCCATTTTTTTCGTGTCACACAGAACGATTTTAAAAGCAATGTATTTCTATTGGTAGTATATTNGATCAAAACCTGTTTTGTCTATTTTAACGAATGAATGACTCGCGATCTACCAGCATTGCCCCCGCGGTCGACCGGGGTCGACGTACTGGGCACCTCTGGCCTAGAACAACCTCAACCTATACAAGTGACCACGTAAGCCATGCTACTGATGCTGGACATTTTTTCAGTGGCTGCACAATAAACAGCAACATACACATTAATGTAAATAAACAACCAAATAATGGATCAACGCTCTCTGTCTAATATGTTCGATAGCTGTTAGTGTTGTTGCAGAGCAACCACCTCGCACTATGTTTTGTGCAGAAGGCAACGGAGGGACTATTTTATTTTGATCATCATTATTTACGAATAAAAACTATTTAAATTAGAGTGTGTATTTTTCTTTCATATTGCCACACTTGGTAACCGTTTTATAAAAGCAATAGCTCACTTCAGGCCGTGATATATGCTCATTATATCACAGCTAAGGGGCGTGGTTCGGCCCGACGCGAAGCGGAGGGTCGACAACCCCCTTATGAGCATATACCACGGCCTGTCGTAAGCTATTGCTTAAATATATATACACACATATGTATATGCAATTTAACCTACTATAGATAGGGATAGATTTATTGTGTACACCGCTACAATTGTATTCATTTAAGTTGCGTTTTGTCCACCTAATTTAAGCAACTCCAATATTCACTTTTCTTGTGTCTCTGTTATTGTTCTCAACATACTTCTGAGGGAAATCATTAGCTATCTCGCTGCTAAATGTTCCAATATATGTGTACCAGCTATGTTCACTTTGCTAATTTTGTATGTTTGCTGTTTGGTGCAGAGCAGCGGGTGGTGTGCAATGGGTGGAATAACATTTCCTTCAGAAAATATTTGGGATTTGAATAATAATGTAATTTCTCAATGAAAAGGCTGCACATTTCAGATAGCCACACCCGTCGTTAGGAATCGAATGACAACATGCAAGTCGGAGGGGAAAGGTTGCTCAGATCTTAAAATAAATCCAACTGATGCCTCACATTAGTAACATTACCATTGAATCATTGCTATGTCCTCAGTAATTACTGCTTTTGGAATGACCAGCCCTTGCAAACCCACTAATGAAGGTTAATATGCTTTGCTGCTGTCATTCTTATGCTTGCATTCTTCCTACAATCATAATCTCCATTAACAACCCAATGTGCTCCCAAGCTTCTTACTATAACAATGCCATTACTTTGTTTCTCATGTAATGCATCAATAAATGGCAGACGGTCCTGTGGCCACCTTTCCTATAATCACATGACATAGTATTGCCCGGGACTAACACACAAAGCAACATATCTGTTTGAAATGTAAAGGCTACCCAGGGGATTTTCTAATGGAATAGCAAAGAGCTTATTTACATTTCACTCATATGACTGAAATCCCTGAATTAATCCTATAGTGTGCGACTCATGGGGACAAGTTAATATAGATTTACCCCACTTTTAAGGTGTATGAGACGTAATGTAAGTCTGCCCTGTTTGTATGGCTGTGTTTTTATGTACCAGATCACTGTAATCCGTCTTAATGTTTCTGGGCTACCTGCAAATCATTGTAATACTCCTGTCCAGAGGTTTGTGATAATAAAAAAAATAATGCAGTTAAGAAATGTTGCTTGCAAACCTACAGCTATCAAGAAACAATGCACATATTGCATTCATGGGTTAAAAGCATGTATTTAAAGTTGTTTTATAAAACATTGTCTTCATTTTACTCACCTTATTCATAACAACTACCTCCTGCATGATTGTGTGTGTTGAAATTGCTGAAGCAACGTTATTTTCCTGTAATCCATGTAGCTCGGAACACAATAAGCGTCCTTTCATATTAACTTCAGCTCCAGACACCACAGGGGACAGATGGGAGAAACTCTGTATGGACTGCCATCAGATGTAATTACACTTGGGGGGTGGGGGGGAGTAAAGATTACATATGTGTCTGGGAGAAATGGAAGCGTTACACTTTTTGACCATCTGACTGACTAGTGTGCGCCTTCTCACCACACTCTTTTATTCTGTCTCGAATGCTTCCTGGATGCATTTGAAACTAGCATATGGCAATATTTTACTACAGTACGTTATTCTACACACGAAAAGTTTATTATTATTCCGCCGGTATTTTGGCCCTCTTCTCCTCCCGCATTGAACGTTGCAGAAACTCCGTTGAAACATCCAAACGTTCAGCTCGGTCAGGAATCGATGGCTATTACTTTTCTCATTCATAACTTTCATAATTCCAGAGATACATCCCATAATTCATCAAATTTTTAACATTGAAGTCAATGGAGGAAATCTTCAGACTTCAACAAATCTTCATGCGACTTCAACTGCTAACTGTTAATTCAGAAACCTCATTCCAACTTTAAAATGTTACACATCTTTCTTACATTATTCGTGTAAAACAACTTTTAAATCTGATTCTTACTTTTAGAGATATTAAACATCGTTCACCTTGTTAAAGAGGTTTTCTTCAGATTTTAACATTAACTACAGTGCGTGATGTCACAGCTAGAGGGTAGTGTAAGGGAAACTTCTGCAGCAATGGAGAGTCAGGACTAGGGTTGGGTATCGTTAGGATTTTATCGATACCGGTATCGGTATTTTTCGATACTCTTATCGATAATTTTCAATAATTTGGTGCTCAAAATTAAAGACATGAATACAAGATGTGAAGATTAAACAGTAATTGTATTGTAATTTTCTTGCATAAATAACTGTATAACTTATACATTAGCTTCTCAGAAGCAGACGCAATAAATGAAATAACTTAAAGGCGCCTGGCTCGCCCTATCATGCTTTTTGGGGTCTTCCCTCAGACAGAGGATGAAAAGAGGCATTTAAAAAAAAAATGTTTTCAACATTTGTAAATCATTTACATCTTCATCCAGACATTTCAAACTGACAACCTAGCTCGACAAGAGATCCTTAAAACATTGTCCTACAGTGACATCATGCAAAACTGTGATAAATGAAGAAATTGGTCAAAAGACTAAGATGGCAAAAAGATAAAGACGACTATGTATAATTATTCTGGATTGTACTTTTAATCATCACAAAATACAAATGATGAGTTGAACTGAAACACGTCAAAATGTGTCTAAAGGTTTAAACATAGAAACAACGTATTTGACGCTTAAAATATGTCAATTCCCTAGTAAACGACAAATTCTGAACCATACATTGAAACCTTGACGACTTTAACAACATTTTAACGCAGTTTATCCAATTCACAATGACACTGTTAAGTTTAACTGGTTTATAAAGCAATAAATGAAAGGCCAAATTATTATAGGTGTAGGAGCTCCACATTAAATACACTGTCAGTGTTGAATAACTAAAAAAAGACCAAGCGATGTTCCTGCAAGACTGCACTCAGGTAAACAAAACATATTATCCCGTGCGCAGCAGCTAACCTGCCTGCGAGCCTTCGCTCAGTCACATTTACACACGAGACAACAGAGCTGAAGCCTGCTAGCAAACTAATTAGCACATAGCAGTATCCGCTAGGCACCGTTTTTAGATTCCAATGAGTGTCCCTCGTTGCAAATGCATCATTAAGTTGCTTGTGTTACCACCCCTTTACATAGCAACTAAATTGAGTACATAGATTGCACCTTGCACTATCAACCACCAATTTTTTTTAAAGTGCACCTTCGATCCGCTTCACTCTGTCAGCCGCATGGCCCTGCGGTGAGTCTTCACAACAATAATAAGAGCCCTGGGTTGAGGAAGATGGCGAGTGGCATTTACAGTGGGCCAATAAAAGAGGGGGTCTCAAACCGGATACATCACAACGGGTCCCAACCAACGCAGAATGGTTTAAAGTTAAACTAAGGAAGTAGACGTAACACATATACGGATAGCAGCACCGTTTGTCCACGGCTTAACGGTATAACCGATTACCGGTCCAATCAGGTACCGGTATTGACTTCGTACCGGTTCTAGTCCCATCCCTAGTCAGGACTCAGATATCTCATTCACACCACCGGTGTTTCAGGGCCGGTTCGGAGCTGGAGCTTGAGAAAGCACCCGGGTTTTCCTCTCTTCACACTCTTTCCACACTCTTCACACCGCAGCGGAGCAGCCTCTTGGCGGGATCAACCCTGAACAACAACCCAAAAAGCCGGCGTTTTATCCAGTTTGTACACAACGATGGAGAAACTTAGCAAGGCAGCAGTGGTCCCTGAAGAT
>NW_011334065.1:218671-222953 GCF_000735185.1 Notothenia coriiceps
ATATGGTCATTTGTTCTGGGAATGTCATTTTCGAGCCTGAGACCTGAAAAACAGGCTTGGGGCTTAACAGGTTTGGATTTTGCCAATATGTGAGTGAATAAAAGAAAATACTTAGCACACGAAGCCAAGCCTCAAATACATTTTATGTGAAGGAAACCGTCTGACAAAAATATCCCTTTTCTGGTTTAACACCACATATAATGCTCCAAAAATAATAGTGAACATACAGTATATATTCAAAAACTTAGGAAACAAAACAAAAAACAATATAATATGTACATTTTAGAGATCCATGTCAGATAAATATGCAGTTTTATATAAACATACAATATAGGATAAATGCTTTTAAAGAGACTTTGACATAACTGTTTTTAAGACTTATTACAGCATAGGAGAATCTACCGTGTGTGTGTGTGTGTGTGTATGTGTCTTTTGGGGGGGGCATCTTCATGTCATGGATAAATAGAGAACGATCATTTATTTGGGTGTGTGCTGGATTGAAAGGTCAAACTCTCAGCCTCCATCGGCAAGAGTGTCTCTTCAGAGGGAAAAAAGCAAAGGTTGTTAATCAATAGCACTCAGTTTGGTCCCAAAAGTCTGCAGTGAGTCTTGAATATCGCTGCCAATTTGATTACCCCGATGATTAATTAAAACGTATGTATCTTGCAATCACACCAAGCGTAATCAATACAGCGCCTGGCTCATCTTTCAGACTTTCACTAACAAATATCACATCAAAACTTTCTTCTGAGCAATGCACTCCCACCTACACTACCACAGGTGAACACAGAGCTGCAGAGGGCTTAAGGGCTCTGGTGTTTATACTGCATGAGCTGCTGCTGGCTCCGAAATATAATCAATTACAAATCAAATAATTAAGTTACCAGTAAAAGTCAATTAACTAGATGCAGTTTGAATACAAAAAAACACAGATATGTTCTCGTAGTTGGAAAAAGCTTCTTTTGATCTGATTTTAGCTTATAAATATATAATTTGATGTGTCTTACATTAGTCACTAAACTTTGAGGACGTCGAGTGTATTTTGGACACAGATTTAATGCACATGCATTGGTGTACAGTTATGTTCGAGATTTGGACACAGATTTAAAGCTGTGCATGAAAACAGCAGATAAATTAAAGTTCCTCATAGTTGGAGTTACTTCCAATTTTCATGGGACAACTTCTGTCTCTGGCTTCAATGCATCTGCATGAGATGATCGGCTGCCATTCTTGCTTCACGGTCCAAACAGAAACATAGTTTTTTTAATGGTTATTTCTGTCACTTACTGTATAGCCGTCTGCGTGAACTTCTTCCTCCGCGACCAAATTAAGTCCTCTGCAACCCAATCGATCCCTGTAAAGTAAAGTATAGCTAAACTTGTGGGACTGAAGTCATGACTTAATCATCATCATATTTACTTACGTCATTTTACAGGAGGATAGTATGAAATTAAAGCTTCCAAACATACCAACCTGACTACCTAACAGACAAAAAGCTGCACAGTTTTACCTGAATATGGTATGATAGGTATCAATTGGCCCCATTCTCACATCTCTGTGCGTCAAACTTAAGCTAGTTTTGGGTAATAATAGTTGTAAGTTAAACTTCTGTAGCAATGGGGAGTCAGGACTCAGAAAGGCACGAGGAGAGTTGGAGCTTTGATGGCAAACACCGATGGTTTATTTGGAGTTACGGCCAGAGAATTGACAAGACAGGTGGTGTGTCACGAGTTGACACAGCGGTTGCCAAACCAATTCTGAAGAACTCTTCTGTAGCTCGAGGTTTTAACTAGTTCGGAGTGTAATAATCAACATTCTTCAGTGAGGCTAAAGCAATATGGACCCTGAATCTAACTAGAGCTCTCGTCCATAGGAAAGAATGTGCCCCAAGGAACCTACGTCCCTGAACAGTAAACTACCTCATGGCGGCTTGTGTTCTGTCATAGACTGGCAACAACAATGCGCCCAAGCTGCCCCTCCTTAAGAGAGATAGCAGCAATACCCAAGTCCGTAGACCTATGCCATGGGAAAGGAGACAGTGAGAGGAGAAAATTATGAACTGGGTTGAAGGTTGAATACCTAAGCAAATTATTCCCTAACAATAGTAACAAACCTATCATGTAATAATCCATCACTTTTCTAATTAAATGAAACATGTTTTACCAAGGATTTTGTTTCCACGCGTTTCTTATTCATCATTTATTAATGCTCAACATTAGCTGCATCTATGATTAAGGTAGATCACTTGTGATTGACAGGATGCATCCTTTATTAGTTCGCTTAGCACATACGTCAAATGTACTGTATATGTGAGGGTTAATTTGAACTAATAATTCATTCATATGGTTTACAAGACAGCACAAATAAAGATGCAGCAGTCAAACATTTCATTAAAGATAAGAACATTCAGCCTTCTGTTTCTTAAAGACGGGCACCGACTGCAACAGACGGACTGGAGCCTGCTCCAAGTTTCCCAACACTGCTTAAAAAAGGTCTCGGCTGTTGGGACCATCACTTCCTCTTCCTCAGTGGGAAACATTGAGTGCTGGTAGCTTAGATAGCACTGGAAAGTGGAAAGACAAGCATTGTAGGAGCCGCATTTAAGTTTATTTAGTTTTGATTTATTTGGAACCTTTATCAATGCATTTTTTCTGTTTCAGTAAGAGGTGTGCTTTGCTCAGGTGAAGGGGGCGGGGCTAAGGCTTTAAGTTGGAGGTGCGGTGTATGACGGGGGAGCAGCTCAGCGGCTAGTCAAAAGATGTGAATACATGTCTCCAGACAGAGGCTATCAGAAAGCAAAACGTTTACTGAAGGAAAACTTTGGGAATGAATACAAACTCTCTTGTGCTTACCTGGAAAAAGCTCTATCCTGGCCCCTAGTTAAATCTGAAGATTCAAGGTCGCTGCAGGATTACGCCATGTTTCTAAGGAGTTGCTGCAACGCTATGGAGGAAATGGAGTACTTGGAGGAACTAGACACAGTGTCCAACATGAGAAGCATTGTGCTTAAGCTACCATACAAGCTCAGGGAGAGATGGCGCAGCAAAGCTTACGCACTGCAAGAGGAGCGCAGTCGTAGAGTAAGGATTTTAGACCTTGTCTATTTCATTGAAAGGCAAGCTCGCATAGCAGCAGACCCAGTTTTTGGTGACCTTCAAGACCAGTCAGCTGCCAAAGGAAAGGTGGCTGTAAAGACTAGATTTCCTGTTAAGTCGCAGATCTCAAAGACGTATGACAGCAGTTTTGCCACAGGTGTCACTATTTCCCCAAAAGAAAAAGAGCCTGAACCCTCCTGTCCCTTCTGTAGGTGCAAGCACACATTGGAACGGTGTAAACATTCTTGGAAGAAACACATAGGAACAAGCTGAACTTTGTAAAGATCAAGGGCATATGCTTTGGCTGTCTCTCCACAGGCCACATTAGTAGAAACAACTCCTCACCTGTAGAGTTTGCAAGCAAGCCCACCCAAGTGCCCTGCACATCTATGTTAAAGATGGTCAAACTAAACAGACTGAAAGGCCCTCTGGTGTAGCAGGCAGAACCACAGCAGAGTTATGTGGCCACATAGGGGCCGGAGAACAAAAGAATGTGCTGTCCATTGTCCCAGTGCAAGTTAAGGCAGCAAAAGGCAGTCAAGTCTTTCAAGTCTATGCCCTCCTGGACCCTGTTTCCACCGCTACCTTCTGCTCCGAAGCGCTGATGTCTACCCAGCTAGAAATGTTTGGTTCTAAAAACATTCTGAGAATGTTACAGTCATTGTTCTTGGAAGGTTTTCAGCGGGAAGTTTTTATTTGGTTTCCAGAACGTTCTTCTGAAAGGTAGGATAACGTTCTCTAAAAACGTTCTTAAAATATTTGGTGATAACATTGTTAGAACATTATGCCCTCCTATTCTTAAAACGTTTTCAGCGGGAAGAGTTTTGTTTGGTTCCCCAGAATGTTCTCCCGAAAGTAGGATAACGTTCTCGTAAAAACATTCTAAAAATGTTTTGATAACATTGTTGATTACAAACATGCATGCCTACTGTTCTAAAACATTTTTCAGCTGCAAGTTTAAACATTTTATGTTGCCAAGAATGTTATTATTTTTAGAGAAGGATAACATGGGTTTATGTTAAAGAAATTATGCAAATGTTCTATGGTAACAATTTACTAAAATAGTGTTCTACATTATTTCAACATAAAGACATAATATTCCTGTAGATTGTTCAACTTAAAATTCCCTGGTGTAAGTGGACTGACCACCTGTGGTCATTAGGATGATTATGATAGTTTACTTTAAC
>NW_011334065.1:222991-230168 GCF_000735185.1 Notothenia coriiceps
CAGTGAAAATACTCCAAACAGCCTAGAACTTCACAGGTTTGGTAACGATGCAGCCATCAACGCATCTAAGCGTAGTATGGGGTGTCATCAAATGCTGTTGCCATGGCGACAGATCCCTCGCCATGAAACACGATGTGGCTGTAAATCCAATCGACACGGTCCAATCGTCCCCCAATCTTCACTTGTATATCACCGGTCCATGCCTCAACAGCTCTACGCCAAATCTGAGATCTTACCATATGCCGTTTCCATGGAAACGCATCCCTCGCCATAAAACATGATGTCGCTATAACTCCTATGAAAATGTTCAAAAAGTACTCAAACTTCACATGTGTGTTAACAGTCCAGACGTGAAGACATCTACGGGACAGTTTTGAGATTTCTTCAAGTGCCGTTGCCATGGCAACGCAATGCCCACCATGAAACACGGTTTTCTCATAACTTCAGTGAAAATGCTCCAAACGCCCAAAAACTTCACAGGTTTGGTAACGATGCAGCCATCAACGCATCTAAGCGTATTATGGGGTGTCGTCAAATGCTGTTGCCATGGACACAGATCATTCGCCATCAAGTTAGTTCAAAAGTTTGCACTTCAAATATTCTCCTGCTTTTCCAAGCCTTTTTACTTTCTTTTCTTCTCTCATCACACATTCAAGCCCCCAGTGTTCATGTATCATTTCAATCTAAATGTTTCACTTTCTTCTTACACATTACATTTCAGCATAGCAGTTTAGCGTCAGATTTTCAGCATAAAGCATTCCCACTAGCAATTTCTTCAGGAATTGCATTTTCTGGTGTTTATTTATATTTCTCCCAATTAATACAAAATGAAAAAAACAATCTGGATTCAATAACTGCGCTGACATATGGTTGCTTTTTCTTTTTGTTCCTTATTTTCTTTAAATTACATAATTGTTTAAATTCAGAAGATAATGACAGATGTTCATCACACTTTCAAAAGCTCATTTTCAACTTTCCTGTTTTGAATGACCAACAGTTAAAAACCCCAAGGATATATTATTGAAGTATTTTACTAGATAAAACACTTACATAGTGATTGATTTTTAAAGTTGAATTTTGTTTTATTCCTTGTTGACTGGATAACGCTAATAGATCACAGTGAAGGAATCAACGTTTTCAAACATTTGAATGACGTGCCCACTGGCCATTTCCTGTTTACATGTTTCTGTTATCTGTAACAAGTGAAGCATTTGTCAACAGACACAGCCCATCGCCTCGTCTGGGTGGCTGCGGGGGGAAGATAAAGAGGCGTAGAGGCAGGCTCTGCCCTTCTGACAGAAGGAAGAATAGAGGAATGGAAGCATCCTGTTTGATCTTTGAGGAGGGAGGATGCTTCCCACTGTTAGATATAGTTCTGCATACTGAGGCCGATAAGAGAATAGTGTAACTTTCCATAAAGGTAGAAAGAGAGACAGTTTCCTTTTTGATTCTGTAAAGTTTAAACTACTCTCTACTTTTTCTGAAAGTTCCATTTACTATTACAATATTAAACTTAAGGTCCCCTAATATACTTTTTTTCATCAATATATTATAAGTCTCAAATATATACACACATGCCTCTGAAGTGTTTGGGTCAAAAATACCAAACAGATCATGCATTCTGGCATCCCATAATCCCCTCTGTTTCAGCCCTGTTTCAAAAGTGCTGATTCTCTGTCTGTTACTTTAGATGAAAATAAGGAGCCACTCCCAATGCCCCTCTGAAAGATATTTGGTTAAAAAGAACACAATGGTGCTCTAGGAGGTAGGGGTGTAACGGTTCACAAACATTTTGGTTCGGTACGTACCTCGGTTTTTAGGTCACGGTTCGTTACGTTTTCGGTACAGCAGAAAAAATGATCACAAAACATAAAATATTCTTTAGGTTTTTTTAATTATTATTAAACTGTGAATAATGTATTCACTCAAATACATAATAAAATAAACATTAAAGGGGACCTATCATGCTAAATGCACCTTTGTACATCTTTTATACATGAATATGTGTCCCCGGTGTGTCAGGGAACTCACCAAGTGTCAGAAAACACAACCCTCTCTCTTTTCCTCCATACCCAAAATCTCTAAAAACGGGGCTTTAACGGATTTGATACAGACTGATACAGATTTGAAAATAGTCTGACGTCAGTGACGAGGAGCTCCGCCTATATGGCCAACTCTCCCCCAATCACGGGAATGAGAGGTTGCCGTGGCATGGTAACAACATGGTAACATGTTGCGTAACTCNTTGAGTGCTGGTAGCTTAGATAGCACTGGAAAGTGGAAAGATCAAGGCATTGTAGGAAGCGCATTTAGTTTATTTTAGTTTTGATTTATTTGGAACCTTTATCAATGCAATTTTTTCCTGTTTCAGTAAAGAGGCTGTGCTTTGCTCAGGTGAAGGGAGCGGGGCTAAGGCTTTAGTTGGACGGTCGGTGTATGACGGGGAGCAGCTCAGCGCTAGTCAAAAGATGTGGAATACATTGTCTCCAGACGAGGCTATCCAGAAAAGCAAAAGATTACTGAGGAAAACTTTGGGAATGAATACAAACTCTCTTGTGCTTACCTGGAGAATAGCTCTATCCTGGCCCCTTAGTTAAATCTGAAGATTCAAGGCCGCAGGATTAACGACCATGCTTTTCAAGGAGTTTGCTGCAATGCTATGGAGAAATGAGTACTTGGAGAACTAGACACAGTGTCCAAACCATGAGAAGCTTGTGGTAAGCTACCATACAAGTTCAGGGAGAGATGGGCGCAGCAAAGCTTACAGCCCTGCAAGAAGGAGCGCAGTTTAGGAGTAAGGATTTTAGACCTTGTCTATTTCATTGAAAGGGCAAGCTCGCATAGCACAGACCCAGTTTTGGTGACCTTCAAGACCAAGTAAGCTGGCAAAGGAAAGGTGGCTGTAAGACAGATTTCTGTTAAAGTCGCAGATCTCAAAGGCGTATACAGCAGTTTTGCACAGGTGTCACTATTTCCCCAAATAAAAGAGGAGCGAACCCCCCTGTCCTTTCTGTAGTGGCAGAGCACACATGAAACACGGTTTCTCCATAACTTCAGTGAAACTGCTCCAAACCGCCCCGAAACTTTACAGTTTTGGCACGATGCCATCCATCAACGCATCTAAGCGTAGTATGGGGTGTCGACAAATGCCGTTGCCATGGACACAGATCATTCGCCATCAAGTTAGTTCAGAAGTTTGCAGTTCAAATATTCTGCTTGCTTTTCCAAGCCTTTTTACTTTCTTGTTCTTTCTCTCATCAGAACACATTCAAGCCCCCAGTGTTCATGTATCATTTCAATGCTAAATGTTTCACTTTCTCTTACACATTACATTTCAGCATAGCAGTTTACCGTCAGATTTTCAGCATAAAGCATTCCCACTAGCAATTTCTTCAGGAATTGCATTCTCTAGTTAGGATCTGCTGTTTAAGTTTATGTTAAATATTGTTTTCGTATTTTGTTTATGTTTTACTGGAAATAAACCTTGAAAAGCAACCGAAACGTCCAGTGGATTGTGTACTGCGAGTCTGACACTGCTTCCGAGGCTCAAGCTCTACATGTGGCCAAGAACAAATAGTTTTGAGGTGAAGGTTACAAGGATTTTGGCCACTACAAGCATGTTTAATGAAGATAATTGTTAGCATATTCAATCCATGGAAGCATCTTACCCATGATGTGGTGTAGTCTGAGAATGAAACTTAAATACAGGCTAGAGGAAGTGCTGATGATTTAAAAGAACACCATCCAGTAAAGTTCTGAGATCTGTGGACTTCTTTAAGAACCAATACCCTGAGGTAAATCATGATGTTTAAATACTTTAGTTATGTGTCTTTGCCAGTAGGGAACCTCAATTATGAATCTGTATGGAAGGCTGCAGGCCTTTCCTTAGAAACTGTCAGTCCATAACAAAGTCCAGGGCAATGTGTGACTGGGGTCCAAGGTGATCAGGATTAGGGTTAGGGTTATTAGGCCAGCCATGGGTCAGTTGCTGTTTTTATTCAGGGCACACTTGTCACAATCAGTTCAAAATGCTTCACCCTTTCTGGCATGGAGGATCAAGGTGCGCACCTTCATTAACGCATGCATCATGGCCATGAATTGCAAGTCAACTTGGAGCTGTGTACCCAGGTCAACACATCTAGACCAACAGGTACAGAAGAGCAGTTAGTAGGTCCATTGCTTTGTCTTGGTTCTTAACTCAGGGCATTAAGCACTCCAGATTCAATGTCCAAGAGCGCTCCTGACTAGGCACTTAGGATGCAGCTTCAGAGAACGATGACCCCTATTCTGAGCAAAAGACCCTGAGGGCACCTGGAAGAGGAAATATGTTCTCTTTAGCCAGTAATGGAGGTAAAAAAAATAGACATGACTGCCAACAGTTCCCAATCTGTAGTTGAGGCTTGCGTCCTTCGTAGACTAAATGATAGGACAGCCACATACCTAGTTTTCTAGGGATCCACTTCAGCTACAAACTTAAAAAGAAAAGGCCATGGACAGTTATGACAGGACCAGCAGTAGTGAAGAGTGGTTTGAGATTGGAAACGCCTCCCCTGCCTGAGGATGTCAGGAAAATGGAACCTCAAACAAGGTCAAGCCTGAGAGTGGGGCAGCGACAGAATTCGAGATGCAAACAAACCTACGGTACAAATTGGCTTCACCCAAGAATGGCTGAAGTAATCGCCTGTTGGGCCGGTGGGGCCAATCTGTAAATGTATTGACCTTGGAGGGATCCATCTCTACCGGCTGTGAGTCACCACTGTGGCTGTTCAAAAGGTGAGGACAACATTTTAATTTCATAAATCTCCCTGGATGATAAAGTGTCTCATTCAATTATATGTTCTAGAAAACAGAACATTAAATTGTACTACTTTAATTTGAGTAAGAGCATTTGTTAAACATCAGATTGTTTCAAAGTCAAGATGCAATAATTGAAAATACTTCTACCAAGTCCAAATCAAATAATGCATTACATAAATGCTAAATTACTTCCCTGTGTTGCTCAATGACAACCTGACGGGATATGTTGCGAGAAACCTTTGGAAAATGATGTAGCTTTTGTTTTCTATGGCCAGAATCACACATATCTAACCAATACAGTCATAATCACATGCTATATGTGTTAATAATATTGTTGATGAATATATAAATAATACAAATATACATGCTTTGATTTCAGTTCACAGTTAATGAAAGCAACAAATACAGATTTAAACTGACATAGTTGGCTCAGAGAATGAATAATTCAGAGATGCAGATTTGTGTAGTGTCTTGTGCTGCGGAACAGCTTGCCTGGGATACAAACAGTGAGATGTAAAAATAAAAATAAAAAGCTCCTCTTTTAAAATTGAAAAGTAGATACCAATTAACACTTGTGGATTTGTAATCAAATGTAAGTGTTAAAGGTGGGGTACAGTAGGTAAGTTTGAGAAACCGGCTCGAGATACACTTGTTATATTCCATGGAATGCTCTTAACATCCCGATAGCAATGAATATCTTAATTAAGTGCTTTGACAAAAAATCCATAAAAACATGTCATCTGTGGAAGCCGTAGTACTGTAAAAAACTCTGCCAACTGGCTGCAGTGGGAGACTCCCCTGTGCACATTCTGTGCCCCGCGCACACACTGGAGAACTGCGCAAAATCAGCTGATCACAACGTTCACGCTCTGTGGTCAAGCTGCTGCAGTTGTAGTTACAATAAAGTGGAGTAAAACACACAGTTGCAAACTTCCTCAGGGTGTTAATGGAAGAGTTTGAAATCAGACAGAGGCGAAGAAGTAGGCTACTCAGATCTTGTTTAGTAATACTCTGTTACAGTAAAAGTCCTGCATTCTCTTTAAAATTAGAAAAGTATTATCAAAATATAGTTAGAGTACCAAAAGTAAAAGTAGTCATTGTGCAGATTGGTCCATTCCAGAATAATATATATATGATATGTTGTATAATGATTGATCATGAAAGTGTTCTCAAAGCTGGTAAAGGTGCAGCTAGTTTGAATTACATTGTATACTGCAGGGTAGCTTGTGGATTTACTCCAGGTGGAACTAAAGTCTGATTTAACACTTGATTATATTTCACATCATTCATCCAAATCTGTAAAGTAACTAAAGGTATTAAATACATGTAATGGAGTAAAAGTACACCATTTACCTCTGAACTGTAGTGGAGTCAAAGTCAAGTAAAGTACAGATATCTTAAAATTGTACTTAAGTACAGTACTTGAATAAGTGTACTTAGTAACTTCCCACATCCACATCTGAAATCAGATATGACTTCAACTCATGTGATAATTTCTTAGTATTTGATCCTTAAAACTTGGCCTCAAGAAATGCAAGGACTTCACCGTTTTGGAGAAAGCAAATCGGAGGCTTAAAAAGAGACAGCTTTTTTTGTGTGTTGTTGTGACGTCTGTGTTGTGTCAATTTTTTGTTTTGGCCTTCGGTTTGGTCGAAAAGGTAAATCCTCCGCGAGGCCGAGTCCCGATGAAAGTGATGTTTTATTTATGGTTTGTGCTGGAACTTTTTCTGTTGTCTGCATTTGTGTGGTGACGACTTTGTGGTTGTGTTGTGTTTATTGTATCAACTTGATTTAACATTTGTGAAGTTTACTACGGCTTCTTGTTGGTATTGACTATGGCAATCATTTTTGGTACTTAATTACGATAACTGTTAGATGTATTTTCTGCTGTGCTGTTGTTTAGCTGCTAATGAGTCCGATCGATGCAAATTAGGAGGAGTGTGGTGTCTGTTGGGTCTTGTATTGGTGTTGGTCTGTGCGAACCATGTACATTGGTAATGAGTATGATTGATTGGCTTGTGTTGATGTTTTAATTTACTTGTTTGTATTGGTGTCATATATGCGTTGCCAGCGGATGTGGCTGGTATGTGGGCGGGGACCTATGAAGAGTTTGTTTCTTTTGTATTGTGTTCTACGCGGAGGTTTTTGTGTTGTTTTTTTGTGTGTGTCGTGTTTGTTGGTTTGTGTGTGTGGGTGTGTGTTGCTATTTGATGTCTGGTGTTTATGTGTATAGTTTTTTGGTCCCATCGATCCATTCTATGAGTCTACTATGGTAGCTCTGTCGCAAGACCATGAGTGGGGTGTAAAACTTCGACCAGGAGGGTCACAGAGGAGTGCAGGAGATACAATGTGAAGACGTAGATCTCTATTCTCTATTCTA
>NW_011334065.1:230213-234533 GCF_000735185.1 Notothenia coriiceps
CAGCTCATGCAAAGACAGGGTGGAGGAGAGCAAAATGGAGCGAAATGAGGCATGGCTAAAATGCATGATCTGTTTGGTATTTTGAAAAAGAAAACTTATAAATATACCTTATATATATAGGTACCTATCCCCTGTGGGATTTTGAAAAAGAAAACTTATAAATATACCTTATATAGGTATGGCCCTACAATATATTATTCAAATATAGGATGATAGGTCTCCTTTAAGGTGCAGCATTTCGATGAACTGAAATAATCTGTATTTAAACTTTACTGTACTAAACTCAAAGAAATCAAATGTTAGATTTACTTAATCCAGTTATGTCAACCGGTTGCACGTAACAAGGCTAAGTAAATAGGAAACAGACTAGTAAACTAATATTTNCAAGAAATGCAAGGACTTCACCGTTTTGGAGAAAGCAAATCGGAGGCTTAAAAAGAGACAGGGAGGTGAATCTTCATCATCTTCATCATCTAGCATGCAAGAAGTGTAAATAGAGGACAGTGAAGGAGACACTGAGGAGGACCACGCTTCATGTGGGGTGAGTACCAAACGCTGTCTCCTAGTACTCATCTGAGTAACTTACTAAGCTAACCCCTGGATATAATTGAGCTGAAATTGGGGTCAACAGCAGTATATACAGTAAATGAAATAAGGCGGATGGTCCTTGAGCTCTGTGTGAATGTATTGGCGCTTTTCCGCTGCAGGACCAAGCACGGCTTATTACGGTATGGTTAGGCCTTGGTAGGCCGGGCTCACTTTATGCTGCGTTTCTATTACAGTTTACCAACTGGGGTAGTAACTATAGTAACGCAGTGTAGGCGGGGCGATCGGCTGTTCGGCGGGTAGAGCGACGCTGCGTAAAACTGTGTCATCTTCAATGCGAACTACAAAACCAAAACATCAGCCGTTAGCTGTTAGCACTCAGAGCTCAAAGCTCCTCATATCTGTTCAGAAACTAGACAAAAGTGAAACAAGTACAAACCACAGACTGTCTGTGTCATGGTGAATACAGTCGCTGCTTTATTTATGTCTGTAGGCCGTTGTTGTGAGTGTGGACGGAGGATATACAACGTTAGCTTAGCCTGATCGATCCGATATCCATTCAGAAAACACGCATTTTAAAAGGTTTTTCGCCTGCCGTCTTTTATGTAGACTTGTCAAAGCATTAATTCATGGTTTTTACTAACCGGTATCAGTATGTTGTTACTTCGGCATCATTTTGAAACGTGTATTACAATTAAGTCACGTTCAAATATGTTAATTTTGTTGTAGCCCCTTTGCCAGCGATTCTCTCTGACCATTCAGCAGTCGAGAGTGTTTACGTCACTAGTTTAGCTTATTCAGGCCGATTTTTGAGGGCCAGAAAAAAGGTGAAAAAGTAGCCCTGAGCCGGAACTGCCCCTAATGGAAAAGCCTGGTTTGGCCCGGACGGCTTAAACCGTGCTACGTGCTGCAGTGGAAAAGCGCCATAAGTGTGCTCATATCAGAGTGTTTCAGTCTGAGGTCAGTCCTGACCTCCCTCCCAGGCCCCCCTTACCCCTCTCACACTGATGGTGTATAAGGAATGGCAGAACTGCCCATGGCTGGATGACTGCTGCTTAGCAACAGCAGGAAATAACTGAATGTGTCCAATCTTTTCTTTGTCTCAGGCAATATCAGTTTATAATCTTCATGAAGTCCTAAAATGGTCTGAAATTGATACAAACATACTGCACTATATGCGAGAAAGGTATAGAGCTCAGCTTTACCAGGCAGTTTAAAAATAATTGATCTAACCCTGAGTGGGGATACAGAGAGTGGTAATAATTCACCCAGACCAGGCTTCAGATCAGCCATGAACTTTTGGATTGATGCCTTTCAATGTTAGAATAAATACTTTGAGTGATTTTGTTTTGAGCCATTTGGAATGTGGAACACAAAATTAGAAGTAAAAAAAGGTAAATTTTCGTAACAAAAAAATGTTGTGCTGGTAAGATTTCTACTTCTTGGAAAGAAGTCACATTACATATGAATAAGTTCTCTCTGCAAAATATTATTAATTGGCTCAAATATGGGCAGTTTTCCTCGAAACACCAAAATCTAGTGCAGATACTTGACTTGAAATTTGGAGATGTCCTAACTTTGTCATTTTTACAGTGTGTGTGCTTTCTAATAATATCATTATTTATTTTTAATTATATTGTAACATTGTTATCCAGATAGTAATCCTCCAATTATGTAACAGTGATCTGATTACATCTGTATTTATGTAACCGTAAATGCAGGAATAAAAAAACATTTACTTTATTTGGTATCCTGATTACGTAATCCGTTACTCCCCAAGCCTGGATGTGAAGTGTGTGTCGGCAGCAGGAAAGTACTCATCCTTTCCTTCAGTGCATACCATGCTGATTCTGTCTTTCTTAAACGTTTCCTTCTTCTGTCAGCAGCGGCTCCTGGCCTCTGTAACCTGTGCAGACTGACAACATTTACTGAACCAAAACAGCTTTCATGACTTCTCCATGCAAAGAAATCAACAGTGTTTCTTGGCCTTTTGATTTATCGATTTTCTATCTCCACTGACTATGGAGTGTGAGGGGAATCTGCCTGCAATATAACTTATTAAGCACCAGTGTTTCCGCCAGACCAAGGCTGAGAGGTCGTCCACCCCGGTGGTGGGGGGGGCGTGCGGGCGGGGGAGAGAGCATATACTCCTTTATAAAGGTTTCACACACAATTTTAATGCACCGTTACTTTATATACTGTCTCTTTACACACACAAAGACATACGTAACGTTTGTTACTGTCATATCTTATTACTGTATCAATCAGCCGCTGCGGCAGGGGCAGCCCGCTCCTTGCATGATCCTTGAAAATGCCTGTTTTCACCGACTTTCCAGGGCTCTGTAGAAGTCAACTGTTCAATGTACGGTCCTTCAAGCAGATTCTCATCAGGACATCGGTTCTGGGCTTTTTCTTGCCTGCCCTTGGTCTTTATGCATTTAACGCTGAATCCACCACCGTTCGCACGGCACTGTGCTCATTGGAATGACGGAGAGTGCACCAAGGAGCTTTGGGTTTTCAGGTAGGCAAGCCAGAGTTGTGGTGCCATTGACTTCACCCAACTCCTGGAGGATACTGTTGCTGTAGTTTGCATGGAGCAACTCTTAAAAGGTGCCCACTTGCGCAGGTGTACCATGTCAACGAAGGTTCCGCCCGCTGGCCCCAAGTCCAGAATTCCCGCAGCTCATGCGTACAAATCGCGCAAGTCCGTGGCAGACACCGTGGGTCAAAGAGCCATGTCGGAACGATCTTCATATTCTGGGATGAGGGGCGGCGCTGCCTTACACCGATCCACGCCCCTGCCGCATTCGCCACTGTGGCCATTTATCTTTTCTCCCTTAAAATACGTCAGTCAACCGTTGTTCTCCGCAATATTGGCGAGGGAATTCTGGAATTTTTGGGCCGCCTTCATCTCCAATGCTGCCATGGATCGCAGCACGTTGATCGTTGAGGTTAGCAGCAGGCTTGCATTTCTGCGAAAGAAAGGAGACTTTAGCTGGGAATGGCCCTTGCTCAGGCCAACGCTATGATCCCAATATGTCGCACACAAACTGTTGATGGCGATAAACTCAAGGTAAGCCATTGCCCTTTGCGTAGTGTTTCGGCCATTAATGTTCCATGCATCTTAAGTCAGCGTCCTGCTGAACACTCCCGCCTACAGCGCGCATTGTTCTGTGTAGAGCAACATTGGCCTCGCCGAAGCCTCAACCAGCGGACGGCATGGATTGACCTTGAGCTTAGTTAACGTCAATCAAGTGTCCAAGGATGACATGCATTTCCTTTCAAGCCGTGCTTGCCCGAGAGCTGCTGTTGGAGAAGTATCCATAGAGCCTGCCCACCGTCCTCTGGTAGCGCTGGTGAGGGATGGTATCGCTGCCAGCCAGCCCTGCTGGGCAACACAAAGTGTAGCTTATGTCAGCGCAAGTGTTGCCACCATGGCTGGTTTCCCTTTTAAACGGCCACTGACCCCATTTTCTCTTCCAGTAAACCACTGACCCATCTGTACAGACGGCCAGTTACGTGTTCAGGTCGTGTGTAATTTTGCCAACTGCTCCTTAATGGTTTGCGTACGGGTAAGCAGCGTCGCATGCAGTAACTTTGGTTGCAGAAGTAGTGGGTTTCCTAAGTCATGTTGGGCAGATACCTCCGCGCCGTTCCTATATGAGCGGTTCTCAAAAAGAAGTGAAAATTCAAAGCAGCCAGGAAAGGTTAACTGTTTAATGGTGGAACATACAATACAATCACATATCACCTAAGCACGAAGCACATCTGCAG
>NW_011334065.1:234578-242541 GCF_000735185.1 Notothenia coriiceps
TAATCTAAATGTCAGACAAAGATAAATGAATCGGAACAATGCACGTTGCGGCCACTGTATTGACCTAATTCATTGTAGATTTAAACTAAGAAACCAAATCATGTCATTTCAACTTATGTCTAAAAAGTCAAAGTAGCTTTACGATTGTGGAATTTCCTCTGGATAGTGGATATAAACTTATTTATAACTCCCGGTATGGATATATCATTTCCATATAAATATTCAAAGCAAAAGTTTATTGGTTTGTCTAGTATCGTAAAAATCGGTACGGAGTAAAGCGAGTGTAAAACGAGAGGGAGGTGGGACGGGAACGGTACTCGACGTCGACTGTGATGCGGGGGGTACGTTTCCTCCCCCGGCTCAATGCGTTGTACAATGTTACAACAATGGCTCCGGTGCCGTGGAGAGTAGGGCACTACCCCCTCGCTCAACCGGTATAACTATCGCCCGAGGGCAGTGAGCTGTGCAGTCTATGTGAAAAGTTGGAGACATAGGTCATGACATCGTTTAGGCAATTTCGGGGCAAAAATCTCTGAAACCCATACCCCCTTTTCTCTCTCCCAACACAAAAGACTGTGAACCAGTCAAGGGACTGTGTGGCCCCTGTGTATAAGTACATTCTTTCTACTGTTTCCACGTTAAATCGTACTTCCAGGGGAAATTACAAATAAATAATACATAAACTACTTATGTAAATAAGTGTAAATTATATTAATTTTTTTGGATTGTTTTATATAAAATACAAAACACTAGTAAAAAAGCGACATGGCTTTTGCATTGCTTGTCAGCTGGATTTTGGCTCCATGCATGGCTTGTGTTTACAAACACTTGGCAATGTGGGGATGGGGATCTCGTGGGTAACACAGAAAAATTCGGTTTATAGAAGTCGTCCCCGGTAACCCTCACCGAGGATAAAGTAGATTTCATTGTCTGTGCTCTTAGTCGTGAAAACTTAGTCCCGACTTTGTCTCCCCTAATCCCCTACGGTCTTACGTACTGAGAAACCATAAAACTCGGTTTGTGAAGTCTCGTACACATGCCATATTATAAACTCTGAATATTATATAACTATCTTTTTTTTATATATCCCTGCGAATTCAAATTATAACATTACATTTACTTGAAAGTCTTTTTCATCTCTCATCAAATTTGAAATTGTCTTAGGTTTTTCCTTTGCAGGAGAAGATGGAAAATACCTTTCAATGTGATAGAGATGAATAGTCGGAGGTCATACGTCTTGATTATAGATTGGTCAACCTTCGTAGGAGGGAGTAGTTCTAGTTGTTCCTACGAAGGGTAAGGAGATCAAGCAGGAAGACAGTTTCCGTCCTCGGACGGAGTGCGGAGAAATAGGAAGGAGGCGTCAGGTGGGTGTGCTCGCTACCCGACACAGACAACTGTTTCGGAAGGTGAATAAGAATTGTCTTTGTCTTTGTACATTTGTCCTTTACCGGGGTCACCCGTGCAGTAACAGTTTACAAAACTTTGCAACTTAAGGAAGTGACACTGATAAATCGCAATAGGTAGGTTGTTCCTTATTTTGTTGTTAAGTTGAAATTTTGGAGTAGTGATAGCATGTCACAAATAGATCATTGTTGATGAAGTTATTATATAGGAGCGACCCCAAAATTGACAACCATGTAGAGTTTTGTCCTTTCAACGTTTTACTCGTAAAACTTTACGAACTGACTTGTAGACAGTGAATAGAAGACTTAAATTTGTTAATTTACATGTAATTTCTTTTATCCTTTGTTTTTGTCTTTTTTCGTAAGGTATACAGGTCGCGTCAATAAACTATAGGTTAAACAAAAAAAGTAAACTAATTGAACCTCTTTATATTTTATTTTGATGGTCTTTTACGTTAAGGAGCTTTCTTTAACGTCGACCCTTAGGCGAAATTACGACTTTTTGACTGCGATTTGACGATACGACTTTAGCATTACACATTCTCATTCCTTGTAAATCTAACTTTTACTGTGTACTTGTGACCCCCAATTACAACCTACTACTCTTCTTTTCTTTCATTTTTCCGAACCTTTTCGTCCTCTTATAACTTACGTGTGGAAAACGTTGATTGAACTACCCTTACTGGCAGCGGGTACCGTTGTTCGTAAACTGCTGTGGTGGGTATTATGGCGATCTACGCACTAACCGGGCGTAGCAATGGTTTGGGACACTTCAAAACCCGCACCTCGTAAAAGATGACTTAAATACTCTTTTGGCAAAAGTTACCACCCGGTAACGCAACGGTACGTTGCCCGTGACTTTTTAGAGTTTTTGACAGGGCATCTACAGAAGTGCAACCTGACATTGTGTGTACACTTCACACTCATGAAAAACTTTTTAAAGTATCCTCAATATCGCTGTAGATACAAAAATACCCGCTCCCTACCCAAAAGGTACCCTTTCCGTATACCACTCTAGAGTGCTAAACCCATTCTCGACACTCCGTTACCTGGCCACTATATGTTCGACTTCTAACCCCCTGCTAACCTGGTATGTCAGGTGTAGCACAAAAGTACCGCGGCTTCTCCAGGACAGCGGTACCTTATGTCGTATACACTCTAAGAGGTCTAAACCGCATCTCGACAACTCCGTACCTGGGCCACTTATATGTTCACTTCTAACCCCCTTGCTAACGTCGGCACAAGCTAACCTGAAAACGTCGGCTGTAGTCACAAAGTTACACTCCACCAGACCAGGCGGTACCGTTGCGTAAACTACTGTGGAGGTATTGATGCGAATTCTACCAACTACGTAGTAGCAATGTTGGACACCTTCAAGACCCGACAAACCTCATAAGCGACTTCAATACTCTTTGGCACAAAGTACCGGCTCGTAACCGACAACGGTACCGTTGCGTAAGGACTGTCCTTAGAGTTTTACTAGCGGCATCTACAGAGTGCCGACCTGACAATTCGGTGTAGACGATGGACTCAGAAGACGAGACTCGGTAGCAGTCAACCTCACTACTATAGTAACACCAGCTACTGTGTCCACAAATATAAACTCGCTTGCTCGAGACATTCAAGGTAACAAGACTTATTCTATTTGGAGAGATGTACGACTCTCGCAAAAATCCTTCTCGGCATTGTTTATAAACCACTTTAGAGTTTTGCACTTTGTACAGTTACCGTTCAACTCATGACTTCACATAAAAACATATGAAAAGCCCCAATTATTCACCGGAAACCGTCAAATTGATTTCCACACGCCGACGGATTTGCACTTCGTTTATAGTCGGACTTTACTGTTACCCGAAATTTAACTCCGTACACCTCGCAAGAAAAGTGAAGTAACGGAAGTTCTCCGTAAAACAACTTAATAAAAAACGGAATTAATAAAATTAAAAAAGTCGGATGCTCTACAAAAGGATGCAAACAGTACATTCTTATACAGAGCTCCTTACGATGCCAAACCCTATACCGTCAAAATTTTTTTATATACTTCCCGTTGAAGTTCTACAAGATTGACAATCCCATAATAAAACAGAAATGAGGTTCTGTAAATTGGATAAGACACACAACTGTAAGTGGGAGAAAATTTGTAGGACAACCTCGCTCTTTAGTAGAGGCCTCTTATGAAGTGACATGGGAGTCCAATACTACGGAGTAGGTCTCTGTGAGGAGAGAGGCTGAGAGAGGATGAAGTCACATAGGACGCCATGCCGAGGAGATGCTTCGGTAGGAGCATGTTCGGAAATCTCTTTAAACACAGGAAGCTCTGGTCACGCGGCTGTAGTCAAAGGCCCAGCGACGGCGTCCTGGACCTGCGCTTTTGAATTATCTTTACTGTTTGCCGCGGTAAAGGCTCCTGGGCGGCGGCGCAGGACGGGAACTTGGCCCTGTTGGCCGACGGGAGGGGGCTGTCCGCGTGCCTGCGTTCGGGCGAGTAGTGAGGCGCGTGTTACGATATAGTGTAATACATGCATTTAAGTAAATCTTACCAAAGCATCTTAATTAAATGCTACATCATACAGTTATGTTGTATTTGCTTAACACAATTATGTTGTATTTACTTAAAGTTTGCACTGATTTACCTAACACAGTTAGGTTTTAATTGCTTAACACAAATTAGTTCCATTTATGTTGTAGGATTGTGTTATTTGCACTTAACATAATTTAATCCAAATTGCTCTATCAATATAAGTAATTGAAATGACTACAACTCTAGTAATTTGTATTCCCCTCACTTTGTCTAAAATGAACATTTTAAATAAAGTGTAGTAGTGTACACTTATAACATTGCATTTTGCAAACAACCATCTGAATTAACACAACAATTCAACAACAAAAAAACACTTAACTCCAACAACCCATTGGTGGTATATCTTAGAATTTTAAAGCTCTTAAAAAACCCACAGCTGCTGAATTTGACACTGATGAGGAACACGAGTGACTCAAGAAGTTAACATGTGGGCTGAAAAGCTACAACAATGACTTCATTATTTATTTTGGATATAGTGGTCATGGATGGGTTAGTAGCTCCTCTAAGCAGACTGACCCATCCCACCAATACAGTTTTGAAGTAAACTGGGTATACGAGGGGTTTATACTAAGCTTTAAATCACATTAGGACTGAAATGAATGAATGAGAAGAGAAAAACATGTCGTTGCACAAGAGGTTTTTCTTAATCACACATTGGTGATGATATATCGGTGAAGTAATGGAATATTCAAAATTGTAGAATTAAAACAGGTCATAGTACTTTCTTTACAAAACATTGAATCACATCTTTTTATTCTTATTTTTCAGAGTATAATTGACAAAAGACACAGAGTCTGGATACATGCATTCCAGTGGCAATGGAATGCTAATTTTAGCGTGTGTTTTCTCGCCAAGGAAACTTCAAATAAGGTGAAATTCCTGCAACTCAAGCTGCTCTCAAAGCGTGCCCTGTTCCTCCAACTGTTGCTTAACAACACCCACTCAGCCTAACATTCCCCCGAATGTTAAATATAATTACAGACTTTAACAACAAACGGCAATGTAGTGCAACTGCGGTAAAAGTGTCTGGAATCGCTGGAGTCAGCAGCAATTTCCTTTGTTCTAACGCGGACTGCAGTTTTGCGTCTTAATTAAATCACAGCCTCAATTTAAGGGGAATCTTAAGTTTTATGATCCATGGGTTTATGACCGCAGTGTTCACGCTCAAACGTCTATAATGCACCATGGGCAGTGCACTTTTAACAGCCAAGCACATGTGACTGATAGCTGAGGTAGCTGAGTTAGTCATGACGGCTTGACCATGATCATTTTCAGGTGTGGGCTGAGGCGGAAAATCATTTCTGTAAAGGCATAAAAAAACGTATTTCAGTATGCAATATCTCCACCAACCTTAAAGGTAATCATTAATTTCTATGAACCCTAAACCTTGACACCGGGTGTTCCTTACCAGTTGCTGCCATTTCATTTAATCTCCCTAACATACTTATAATTCCAATTTTATTATGCTTGGCAGTATGTTTTAATCATCGTTGGCATAATTAATATTCAGCGACCTCTCTAAAATCAATAGGAGAGATCTCCTAATGACAAAGTCTTGTCAAGAACCTTTAATGACTATCATCAGTCATTCTTTATCTATTGATATGCTATTTATCATTGACTCCACTAATGTTCTGTTAATAACCAGCCAATATCGAGAGCTAGATTGGCAGGGGAAAACACAAGCATCCACTTGTTTAGAAATGTAAATTATGCACCTTTTAAACAATAATACACCTGAAAGATAAATGAGGAAATGTGCACATAAGCACTTTGCTATAATTAACCCATTGTATATCTCATAACACAGCTATTATTCCAACTGTTTCCCGCCCTGCCAATGCTGTTAGACAACCACTGGTGTATTTCCATACCAGAGAGTATAATTAAAAGTTGTTCAGAAGTGCTAATTTGGCAGAGCAGCTACAAAAAAGCCCCTGGGCGAGTTTGGAGGCACCTCATTATCGGATGGAGAGGAAGACGCCAAGAGCCAGACAGATTGCTGCCAGTTAAAAAAGAAAAGAAAAAGGGAACAAGTCATTTATTAAACGATGACTATTTTACTTGAAGCTGCCAGGCATCAACAAAACACTCACCTATTTCTTGTAATGCTGCTCTCTTTGACACTTCAATTTATTACCTGTGCCTTGGCCTTTTTTACGCCAAGAGGTTTCTACTAAACGTGAAAACTGGAGTGGACATGGAGCTTTACATTACAGGCAGTACAGATAAGCTTGACAATAATAATGTAATACCCTGGCACACTTATACTTAAGGTATCAACATAGTCATGTATCAAGTGTTTGGTTTGTAGTTGGCACGGCTCTGCCTATATCATATTTCTTCCTTCTGACATAAAAAGATAATTGGCAATAAAGGATAAAACTGGATGAAAATAGAACAATGCCATGTTTCTCCTTCAACTACAAACTAGAGTGCGTGTAACTCCCCTGTAATCAGTAGTAGCCTACATCAGGGCATTCTAACAATGATGCCTTTGATGCCATTTTTATTTGTCTTTCTTTAGACTGGTGGCAGAATGGCAGCTATATGCAGATGCTCTTTGTTAACTGCCAGAAATGATAAAAGGATTAGAAGCACACACCAACCTGGTAATGTAAGGACTTCTGGCAGGGCTACATGTTGTTGTTCTGATTTAGCTAGTGCTCTAACTCACTAGTTATAAATCACAATGGCTCCCAGCGTTTCTCTTCGTTTTCTCTCTACTGTTCTGTGTACTTGCCCCTGGCATTTTGTTCACAATTGCAAACCATATTGTTCAATTTAAAGTGATTGAAGAGGGAAAATTAACCTTTCCCAGCTAATGAGCTAGCACATTAGCTTGTGATCTTATCTTGGTTGCTGGCCGGACCATTAGTCATCAACCATACATTTGGGAAAAATTTAAATTACGCCAGACGACAGTGCTTGAAGCTGAATTATATCTCTTGCGAATATCCCAGCACTCAATTTGTTGAAGGTTCAACTCATGACGAAAAAACCTCATGGTGGTGCTAGAGAAAAAGTTTGGGTATCACCAAAGTTGTATTCATCTTAGGGGACAATACATGTATGTACCGGTATACATTTCACGGGAATACAAAGTAGAGATACTAAAGTGTCAGAGCTGGGGTTTGGATTATACACTTATTGGAAACAAAACACATTGATGTCTCAGATTCATTTTTCCTTCATGCATTGAAGCTTTTGTCAATTTTTAACCCTATCGCAACACCGTCATTATGCCATAGCAGAAACCACCTTATTAAATCTGTGTGAATTCCTCAAACTGAAACTGGGAGCTTAATGTTTTTGTCTTGAGTGAAACTGCACTTCTGTACACATTTCACAAATAAAACCTTCTACCTCTCTTTGAGAATAAACCTGGAGAACCTTTGAAGTGCTGCAACACAGATGGGCCTTTTAGGAACAGCTTGAGAGGACACAGTGATGGGGATTGTTTTTACTACATTAAGCCGCTATCCTCCTTTCCCACCTAAACACAATCAAAGGCTCTATATTATCAATAACATCTCTCACTGGAAATACAATTTCAAGGTCTATTTGATATATGAAAAGGCAATGGTGCATCTAATTTATAAATTCCACTATTTCATTTTTTTTATAGCTTTTAAAGAGAAGTCTTTGATAATTCAGGTGCAGTGGAAAACAGAATAGAACCTAACGTTGGTAAACTACTTCAACACACCGCTTCCTGTTAGAAATGGTGTCCTTCTCACAATCTCCATGGTTTATTAACATTTAACAAATACATTCACGTCTTTTCGCGTTTCAAAATCATATTTGCTGTAGAAATGCACGAGACGGTTTGTTTATTACAATACAGGGTTCATACACTTTTTCACCAATGACTTTTCAATGACTTCTCCATGATCTTTACCTAATTTTCCATGACCGAAAGAAGTTACTCTTTCTCAGCGAAAAAACAGAAAATGGTTTATTTTAACATGGAACA
>NW_011334065.1:242582-243237 GCF_000735185.1 Notothenia coriiceps
TAAAGCAGGTGTTTATGTTATTTTCTTCTGGGAGGGATCATTGCTAACAATATGTCAGTGTGTCTTTCAATACATTCATGTCTATCTGTTCAGGGTTCATACACTTTTTCACCAATGATTTTCAATGACTTCTCAATGACTTCTCCATGATCATTACCTAATTTTCCATGACCGAAAGAAACTACTCTTTCTCAGCGAAAAAACAGAAAATGGTTTATTTTAACATGGAACAGGAAAATAAGGTCAGCAAGCATATGAAACATGTTGTGCCTATCTAAAACAAATCAAATAGTAAGTTAACTAGCTTCTACACGCTAAAGCAACTGTAGTCAGGGATGCAAACTCATCAGGTATGAAAAAGGAGACCCCCCCACACCCCACGGAATATCGGCTTTAACATGAGGAATAACAGAGGATTTTAGCAATCAGTGTTAATAATAACAAAAACGCCAAAGAGTCACATCTAATAGAAATATATAAAAGCATTTATTTTAATTGTATAGCAGTCAGTTTATAATTTTGGCAGCACTGTTGAGCATTTTGAAAATGTATTTTTATGCCTCTGTGCAAGGCTTAGTCTTTCTATCTTTATAGCCAGCGGTGTAAAGTAATCAAGTTCATAAACTCAAGTACTATACTTGGGTAAAATGTTGAC
>NW_011334065.1:243282-263842 GCF_000735185.1 Notothenia coriiceps
AATTCGAGGCTTAAGCCAATCAGATTCGTGGTTTTTTTACAGGCCCGGCCTCGTTTTTCGTGGTGTATGCAGTGCGAATGCAGCTCCGTCCCCGCCCCGTCCTAGGTTGAGGACTTGTTGTTGGTTTTTTCGTCGCGCAAAATAGGTCAAGACCATGTGTTGCTACCTCCTTTGGTAATTGTTCGTCGGGTCACCAGTGACTTCTCTGGTCGATGGGATGACGCGCTGCGGTGTGAAGAGGAAAACCCGGTGCTTTTCAAGCTCCAGCTCCGAACCGGCCCTGAAACACCGTTGGTGGGAATGAGGTATCAGAGGGACTTGTCCTACCAAGGAAGCGTCCTCGACATTGAGATACACCCACAGACTGTCTGAACCTGCCTCCAGTGGTCTTCAAAGTATTGCATTTCTGATGGGGTGAAAACAAGAAAGCCAAGGCGCCAAAAATATATTACAGATTAGCCTCCCACTGAAAATTAAATATGACTGCCATTATGAGGCTCAGCTGAGATGTCACTTCTGTTGATGAGCTGCAGGTGTGATAAGTCTAATCTAACGAGCTGCAGGTCTGATAAGTCTAATCTAACGAGCTGCAGGTGTGATAAGTCTAATCTAACGAGCTGCAGGTGTAATCAGTCTGACATAACGAGCTACAGATGTGATAAGTCTAATTTAAAGCTAATAAGCAGTGTTCCTGTGGCCAGATGAGTCATGGGAAACTGTGTAAATCACATTGTTTTCCAAGGGCACTGTTGCTTGGTTATTTCCTACTGCTGTTGTTAAGAATTGGCATTGAATCACAATATATATCCTCCTCTTATGTTCCCAATCCGTCTTCATATTCCTATGGATAATGTAGATGACAGACAAACCAGCCTAATACATAATGACCTTATTGGCTGTAGTCGTCATTAAAAAGGCTGCTGCAATCCTTTTTCCTTTCATTTATTTCCTTTACCATGGAGGTTATGCTTTTGGTTCCTTCTGTTGGTTTCTGTTCTATTAATCAGCAGGATTAGAATATCAAAAGGGCCCCAATTATTAACATTGTTACATGTGTAGCATGTGCAAAATAAGAACCCATTCATTTTGAGGAAGGTGTTGCCTTTGCTTCCAGTGAACCCACTTATATTTTTGTAAGTGTATTCAAATGCAAAAGGTAGCTAGAAAAACTCTATACAAGGTACTAACAGAAGGGCAGACAATAATAATAATGATAATGAATTCCTACCCTTAAAACCTGCCATTTCCCCCCTTGATCTTTTTGGAGTGCCCTCTTTCTCTCATAGCAAACCAAGCCCTATTTTATAACCAGTTTTTGAGCCATACTTAAACTATGACTCAGTATTTTATGGTCACAGATTGATGTAGCAACATTTCATCCCTTTCCCCACTTTATGTTCTACTCCAGTTAGGCTATCCCTCTGTCTTGAATATTTGATGACATGATGTCTTCCAGCGGCTGAGCGAAAGGCTTCAAGGCTGATCTTTCGTTGTTGCTCTGTAATGCCTGCCTTTGCCCTTAAAGTGGGAGGGGTTCTGCAAGTGTTTTTATTACTTACTTAATACAACCCTTTGAAATATTCATTATTTTAATAAATCATCGCCATGCTCCTGAGGTGCAAAAGTAAGGTACTTTCTGTGCACTTGAATTACCTTGAAAATTATGTCATGTAATATAATATCTGTACTTCAGGAGGGAAAAAAGGATGATACTCCTATATAAACTAATACTATATTTAAATCCAGTACGAACAAAGTTTATGTTTTGTCAACCTGAGGGATTAATGTCAGATGTGTTAAATTAAAACAACAAACCTCAATAATAACATGTCAAGCTATACTTGCATTATAGTCTGTATTGTTATTTCATAGTTTCCTGATTTTGACCAGTGCTTCCGTGAATTCACAATGAACTCAGGGTGTGTTTTCAGGCACGGTTAATGTTTGAGGGGAACTGCAACTCAGAGAAAGGTCTGAGTATAATATAATAACACAAAGGCTGTCTTCATTCTGTTTTGCCGTCTCCTTGAGGAATGTTCAAGCTCACCTCTGAAACCCTTCACAGACACTGCCTTGTCCTGCTTGACATGTGAATAAGGGCGCAGTCTATCATTGAATCAGAGCCTTTCCAAGTGTCACTCAAGCACTGTCCTTTCAAATCTCAGGATGCTTTTCATCATTCCTTCTTGGTTTTTACCAACAGGTCATCCACTGAGTGAACTGCATCTTGTCTGTTTTACATGCTGATGTAAAGTACGTAGGCTCTAGACAGTGCTTCTGCACATCAGCAACCTTTCAGTTTGATTGCAACACCCCTGACTCTAGAGCCCATGCTTACCATTTCACTTCATCACATATATTAAAGTGGACCTATCATGCTATATTTGAATAATATAGTGTAGGACAGGGATCACCAACTACATTTGTCCAAGGGCCAAAATGTATCCAATAGACACTTTCGCGGGCCAGCAATTTTTGAAAGTAATCAGAATACAGTTACAGTTACGTGTCTTTAAAAACGTATTCAGATTACTTTTAGAATACTTTTGGAATGCTTTATTTTTCCATAACAGATGGGTATGTTTTGGTGAACAGGAGACACTTATTTTACTGTTTTAATGGCTTATCAAGAACTCAAACACAACATCTTGGTTTCATTCTGGACAGCTCCCTCTCATCTGCACCCCACATAAAAAACATCACCCGGACTGCATTCTTTGTACTGTCTTAAAACCTTTCCTTGGAATATGTTATGAATTGTAAGGTGTCCTTGGGTGCTTTGAAAGGCGCCCCTAAATAGAATGAATTATCATTATTCATTATCTGAAACGATGTAATAACTTTTAAAACTGTTTCCAGTCACTTGCCCCATGCATTCAGCAGCAGCAGGCCATTCACTTTGATTTGATCCCGTTATGAAATGTCATCATTTCGACAATAAATAAATGCTACATAAACGTTATCTTGCACATTTTATCTAACCATCTCCGTTTCTAACTTTCAATATATTTTAAAAGAGATTCTCTCTCTCATCTGCGTGCGGGGGCGGGGCCTGACAGACACGCTGCATCTCTCTCTCGCTCACAGACATGCTGCAGCGCTGTGCAGTGTGCACACAGTTATGCCGGTAATGAATATTACATTTTGTGAGGAAACTTTTCCACCAATAATTCCAATAAGTATTCCAAAATGTATTCACTTCAGGTTCATGAAAGTAACTGTAATCAGATTACTCGTTTTTCAAATGTAACGCCAGCTGAATACAGTTAGCCTACTTGATTTTTGTATTCTGATTACGTAACGCCGTTAGTCCGTTAAATGTATTCCGTTACAACCCAACCCTGCTTCTAGTCTACTGTCCCACAGCTCCAGCCTCTCTGTTGGACTCTGTCGCAGCGGGGATACTGCTGTGGAGCGGAGCGCACAAAGCATACTCTTCACACGAAGGATCACTTCTTCTTCAAGGCAGGGAAGGTTTCGCAGTACGCAGTCTACTGTCCCGCAGCTGCTGCCTCCCTGTTAGACTCCGGTACTGCACCTAACTCACGATACGTTGTAAAAAATGGGTGGGGGGCGAACCCACTAACCACTCCGCCAACGCCACAGTCACCCCCGTCGTGCGGGCCGGATGAGAATGTCTGGCGGGCCGGATGTGGCCCGCGGGCCGCCAGTTGGTGGTCACTGCCGTACGGTATGGTTAGGCCTTGATAGGCCAGTCTCACTTTATGCTGCGTTTCCATTACAGTTTAGTAACAGGGGTAGTAACTATAGTAACGCAGTGTAGGCGGGGCGATCGGCTGTTCGGCGGGCGGAGCGACACTGCGTAAAACTGCCGTGACATCATCTTCAATGCGAACCACAAAACCAAAACATCAGCCGTTAGCTGTTAGCACTCAGAGCTCACAGCTCCTCATATCTGTTCAGAAAATAGACAAAATTTAAACAAGTACAAACCACAGACTGTCCCTGTGTCATGGCGAATACAGTCGCTGGTTTTATTTATGTCCGTAGGCCGTTTTTTGTGAGTGAGTGTGACGGAGCATATACAACGTCAGCTGTAGGCTTGATCGATTCCAATCCTCCATTCATAAAACACGCATTTTAAAAGGTTTTCAACTGGGCCTTCTTGTCTGGCAGAGCCGGTATCAGTATATTGTCTTGCGGCATCATTTTGAACGTGTATTGGCAATTAAATCCAGCGGCTAAAATACGTGTTAATTGTTGTAGTTGTGCTCTTGCCAGCGATTTTCTCTGACCATTCAGCAGTCGAGAGTGTTTACGTCACTAGTTGTAGGATGTTCAGCCCGGGTTGTTGGCGCCGTACAGAACCACTCGTTTTTGGAGGCGCCAGAAAAAAGGTGAGAAAAGTAGCCCTGTGCCTGACTACCCTAGTCGGAAAAGCAAAAAAAGGCGTGCTACGTGCTGGGCAGTGGAAAAGCGGCAGCATAATCAGAAGAAGTTCTGATTCTGGGTCTGGGCCTTTAAATGCTGCTGAGCTGCTGCGCCACCGCTGGCCGCTTTGAGCAAGCTTGAGCTCCCTGTCACGTACCCGATCTGCAGTGCTCTGGCCGATCCGTGGGCAGTGCTGGGCATGTGCGAGGCTGGTCCCGCCATATTGGAGAACTCGGAGGGAAACCCAAGAAGGGAACTTGACACAGTGGCTTATTGGCAAAGCTTCTTTTTATTGGGTTCAAAGTAGGCATTGTCAGAATAAGTGAGAAAACGAATTTAACTTCTGTTAGACAGCTATCATACTGAATAGAATATTTACTGTGAATCGTATGCAAGATGTATGGCATAATGGCTGTCTAAGCAGTAAGTTAAATCCATTCCTCACAGCTTATTCTGACAATGTACTTAACCCCCAAAATATAAGAGAACTCAATAAAAAGAGTTGTTAAATAATAGTGGGAGTCAGCGTTGTAATAAGCAATAACTGCATCTCTCCTCTCCGTTTTATTTTTGAGCTTGGCTAAAAAGCCACTGTGTCAAGTGCCCTAAAACTTGGGTTGGCGCGTCCCGAGTTGTGCCAAATATGGCGGACCCATCTCGGGCAGCATGCGGCAGTAGGCAGGATCTCGGGCCCAGGGGACAGCTCGGGTAGTGACAAGCTCTCCTCTGTGAANTACTTTGTTCTTCTACTCCTCTACAGTTCAGAGGTAAATGGTATTTAATACCTTTAGTTAATTTATAGATTTGGATGAATGATGTGAAATATAATAAGTACATTCACAAGCTACCCTGCAGTATACAAAGCCATTCAAACTAGCTGCACCTTTACCAGCTTTGATAACACTTTAATGATCAATCATTATAACACATATCGTATATATTATTCTGAAATGGACCAATCCGCACAATCACTACTTTTACTGTCGCTACTTTAACTATATTTTGATGATAATACTTTTCTACTTTTACTTGAGGAACATTTTGAACGCAGGACTTTTACTGTAACAGAGTATTCCTACACTCTGGTACTTCTACTTTTTCTCAAGTAAAAGATCTGAGTACTTCTACTTTTACTCAACTACAAGATCTGAGTACTTCTACTTTTACTCAAGTACAAGATCTGAGTACTTCTACTTTTAATCAAGTACAAGATCTGAGTACTTCTACTTTTTCTCTAGTACAATATCTATACTTATACAACCTCTGTTTATAGCCTATGAAAAAAACGATTAGAAAACGAAGGCTAAAGCTAACATTAGCAGATAGTGACAATGTACGCTCTATTTGCTCTTTTCCAGCCCTGTTTTTGCAAGGGCTGATTCTGCTTTTGTGGCAGACTACAGCGCCACTTACAGGCCTGGCATATGTACTACAGCGTCTCCAGCGCTTTCGAGCGGTCTCTCATTCCCCTGATAGGTGGAGAGTTGCCCATATAGGCGGCGCACCCCTTTTCTGACGTCAGAAATATTCAAATAATAATCAGCTCCGTTGCAGCCCCGTTTTTAGAGATTTGGGTATGGAGGAAAAGAGAGAGGGCTGTGTTTTCTGACACTTGGTGAGTTCACTGACACACCGGGGTCACATATTCATGTATAAAAGACGTACAAAAGTGCATTTTGCATGATAGGTCCCCTTTAAATAATATTGCGACAGAAAAACGTTTCAGTTCACATCACGCTCTGCCGCTCCGACAGGGAGCTCTGCTCTGAACTCCTGAACGGCCCACTCTAACAGCTATTTACCAGCGGTCCAGTCTGTGCCACAGTGACTCCGGACCGCACAGTTACTGTTAACGAACGCACCGTAGGTAATGTAGCTGCTTTAGTTAGACCCTCATCGTGGAGCAGCAGAGTTCAGCCGACAGGCAGGAAGACTTGAGCACACAACTCGGGCTTCATATATTAAAAAATAACACCATGCGCGTCATGATGGCACCTAACAGCTCGCGACCGTATTTCGGCGATTAGATCAAATGTAAATTATATTTGACGCAACTCTAATTACATTTCCATGACTTTTCCAAAACTTTGGGAAACATATTGTTTTCCATAACTTTTCCAGGGCCTGAAATTTGCAGTTTGAATTTCCATGACTTTTCCAGGTTTTCAATGACCGTACGAACCCTGACAATAGCTTCAAATGACTTATTGGACACTAGAGATCCAGTAACAAAGCAATTAGCAAATAGTTCTTCAACTGCCATGAACAGTCTTAAAATGAGATGTGATCATGTTAGTTTTGGACAGAACCAGGCAATCTGTTTCCCCCTGGTTCCATTAATTGTTTTTCACAATTTTACTTACAGCAAAAAAGCAATAAGAGTTTCCAAAAATATGTAATTAAAGTCTTCAGTGAAGTAGTTGTAGTTAGCTGAAATGTGGCATGCTTATGACTACCAACATTAGTGTGGTTTTGTCAGTGTAATGTTAAGAAGAAAAATGCCAGATAACACATTTAACAGAAACAGTTCTTGGTACAAGTGCACAAGGCAGACGATGTATAGATGGAAGCAGGTTATTTGTAGAGCAGAGAGTAGGCAACTGATGTATCAATCCGTCTTCCTGAAAAATACCTATTGCCGGAGGAGTGAGATATACAGTACACCCCTGAAGTGACAAACAGTAAGGTGGTTTGCTTTGTTCAGCAAAAAACAAAACAAGTCTGGTCTGCTGGTGTACTGCAGAAAACACATTCATTTGTTTAAGAAAAGGCTTGCCAGGAACACATGTATTTGTCATGGACAACACGGAGATTGAAGGAGTGATTGAGTGGCCTTCAGTGAGTGACCCAGTGAAAGCATTACTCACGATTGAAACATTGTCGGCAGAGCCAAGGCTGAAAGGGAAGGCATGGGGGCAGGAACCTCTGTTTGTGCCTTCAGGTGTAATCCGTAAAACAATACAGAAGGTACATGCATTGCGTTGCAATTAAGCTGTTTTTGAATGTCAAAAAGACAAATCCTCTTGCAAATAGATTGTTGAAAGTTGTTTGTGATTTCGGTGGTACCGAGAAAAGGTGCCTTCTTTCCTATTTTTCTTCTCGAACATACCATCTTCAGCTTTTATTTTTCCTGTCTCAAAACATCTCACGAGGTCTCTATTTTTTTGACATTGCACGGAAAATATTGGGGCTTTTGTGCAGCTTAAGTGGCATTTTCATCCACTGCACCCAGGCAATTTTCTTACCCGTTGTGTTTTTCGGTGTCACACTGCGAACCATGTGAAAAGAGGGCCACGGAAGTTGGCTGCGTTACTATAGTGCCGTGCAATTTGTTGGCTGCGTTACTATAGTGCCGTGCAATTTGGTGGAAACTATCTCCTTGATTGTTACTTACCTCAGAGGTTTGGTCTAACCCTTGCTTGGAGCCCATGAAGCAAGGGAGTTGTTATATTGAGACGTACAAACACTGAAAGACAAGGATATTTTTCCCTGTATAGCTTTTAAAAGCAGCCAGTCAACAGAAAGAAATGAGATGCATTTCTTTTTTACACTACACATACTTGTGTGTCTGATTTTAATGATTTATGTGCTAAAAACATCCTTCAGAGTGTGTCATATTGGGGTATGTTGGTGTAGCATTATGCTGCATTAGAGCCTGCCTGGAGGATGTGGCAAATTATTAGTTACAGCGCGTGCATCTAGCCATAAAAAAATCTATTATTTTGAGTCACCATGTACAGGGCTTCCCTTGGGTTGACTGCTTTAGGGAAAAGGGGGGGGAAGCGGACTGAAGAGAATGTTGTTTCGCTGTGTTCAAAACCCACCCATTGGTGAAACACAGAAGGGATGAAAAAAGGAGACCAGGGAAACGAGCACAAGAAGAATAACAACTGCAATGAAACAAGTACACATTAATTAGGTAAATGGCGTGTTGTTGTTTGGTTCTTTGTGTGTGGGCGCTGGGTCCTCTTAGTGGGTGGGCCCCAAAGCAAAAGAATGGTAAACAGATTTAGATTTTTACCATGTTGCACTAAAAAATAAAATCAAAGGCTGAATGAAGATATTTAGCTTTTTTTTGTTCTATTGTAATATCCAATGGCACGAGGCACACTATTTGTTAAAGGCAAATACCATTATGAATTAAATAAGTATTATGCCGTCTGGCAGGCGGTAACGCAGCATCAGGAAAAAAAACACCAGACTCAGGGACAGTTTCATCCCACAGGCCATAAGACTATTTAACACCTTTTTTTATTGTTGTTTTTATATTTCGTTTTTTATGCCTTGTAAGTTGCACTGTTGAGGAACCTGCGATCTAAGTTTTTTGTATATATTACATACTATACTAGTTGTGTATCTGTTATGACAATAAACCTTTGAAACTTGAATTGAATTGAATATTGAAATGAAGGTTATGCACATATACGTATTGATCTACAAATGAGTATTCTCCAGATTTAAGAAAACTTCTCTGTGTGGTACAGATCCTTGCAAAAAAATCACACCACAAATATTTCATTATATTCTGTTGCATCAGTTTAAATGAATTGCAATTTGAATTGTATAGCCTCACAGAACACAGTATTCACATTTTACAGCTGGCAACCTTGTGATAAAAAGCTCTTTCTTTGATACACCACTACTTTAAATTCTACAAAGAAAACCGTTGATACTAGCAGAAATGTCAGAAACCGAGCCGGTTAATTTGTCATTAATTGTAGCACACATGAAACCAGGTTAGCAACCATTTCTTTTCCCTAATAGCAGACATTTGCATACTACAGGTGCGTGCTAAAATTGTAGATGAGTTACCTGCAGGTGCTGAATCACACACTGCAGCAATTAATCCTCAGATTTTGGATTCCTGCCAGGCTGGAGGCTGCTGATTCATTCACCCCGTTTCCACTAAAAATATCTTTCCTGCATTAATATCCTTGATATATATCAGCTGCCCTATTTTCCTTAAACATAAATCCAGGATTTTGCATAAAACTGGAAGTTTATTTCCAAAGGTGGCATGTCATGAACCAAACTCTACTCTCTTTATTTGATTTAACAACTTGTGAAAATATTTCGGAAAAACAAGTATGGTAAATTCAAAGGCACTCTATCACCGAATACACAGTGTAGCCAACGAAAGCATTTGGTAAAAGTTTGGTCATTCTAACGACCAAAAAACTGCTATAATTCTGATACATTGGCCCTGTGTTCAAACTGTAAGCACATTAAAGCTGATTGTAACAACTGTTGGTACTTTGCAAACTAGCTGAACTCAGCGCTTCAAACTAATTGGAGATGTCAATCACAATGTTACCCCACATGTGTGAGTGACGAGAAGCCACAGCTGCATTTGATGGGGAATTTAGGCTGGTATTTCCTTGAAACATGTCAGTTACTGTTGACGGGAAAGTCACTATTTAATGAACTACACACAAAATAGTGAGTTGTGATCAAAGGATGCAGAAATACAAGGATGAGGTGGTAGTAGAGCAACACATGTCTGTGAATGGGAGTTCGACTGGTTTGCTTTAATGGGAGAATTTTCATTTATGACTTTATTTTTTCCCACTTCTCATGGGTGTAGACATTTTTATTTTGACTTTCAAATGGATAAACTGAAAATGTGATGTTATCATGTCATCATAGCTTGAGTGTAGGATTGCCACTGATAATACAACTATATTCTTATTTTAGAATACAGCCTGGATTGTATATCTAAACATTTTCCTGAGGCTGAAATGTGAACATGAATGTGCCAATAGTGTACAGAATGCAAACTAAAATCTTCCTCTGAGAGCAGCTGCAAGGCAACAAAGACGAACTCATCCATGCTCCGGCATTTGTATGTCTCTTGGAGCTGTTTTACCAAGCAGGAAGTTCTGGAGAAGATTGCAAAGGAAGTTCCTTTTGATATGATCAATCAACCACAATGCACTGCATGATGAATATGCAGCTAAACATGGTGCACCTCTCACAAGAGGGAAGGGTTTAATTAAGATTCAGAGTCTGAATCCAACCATAAAGGCACAGCAGAAGCAGGAAGTCGAAACAATTATCACATTGGATGTGTAAAATGGTCATATATTTTGTCGATATGCAAAATGAACAGAATTCCCATTACAGTTGAATCTGACAGCCAAAGGTATCTTCACAAATGATTTCACGGCCGTATCACATCCTCACAACTAAGTGCAACCTCTGTGATGGCCTGTTAATTGGTAGGAACAATTTCTGTTTCAAAAGTTCTCCAAACTTGAATGAAATAGATGCCTCAAACATCTCTTCCCTTCACAGAAGCTAGGAGATATTCTACATCCATTTAAAAGAGATTTTGTTTTTTACCCCGAGGAGAAAAATAGTTGACTCAACATCATCATTTAAATTCAACGGTTCTGTAGCTCTTGACAACATCTGAGCTCTGTGCTGTGAAAGTCTAAAGGACAACTGAGCGTTTAGGTCTTTTGATAAAAAGGCAGTTTGAAATAAATTGTATTTCCTTAAAATGTTGCAGCATCATACTTTCCTCTTTTTTTCAGATGTTGTATTGCTCACAGCAGAGCTTCATTGCACTTGGTGATGATATGAGATGTGACGATCCTTCACACATTGAGATGTCTGTCACACAGCCTAAATATACAATTGGTACTAAATAAATACTTGACATTTCAATTTGAAATGTCAAGTATTTATTTAGTACCAATTGTATATTTAGGCTGTGTGACAGACATCTCAATGTGTGAAGGATCGTCACATCTCATATCATCACCAANCCGTCGCCAAGTAAACCGCGATTAGGAGGGAGTCCTGGACATTAAGGCACACTTGGCTAGACCTGAATCAAGGTAACTCTTGATTTCTCAAGAGTACTTGATTCAAGAGCCTGATTCTCAGAGTACTTGATTCAAGAGAATACTTGGAAACACCCTTTTCAATTCCCACACTTCGCGCGATTACTGCGAGAGCGGTGTCGTTTTCACCAAGCCGATTACTCCATGAACCCCGGAGAGGACAACCCAGTTGAAACACGAGTTAACGTTAGTCTAGTTAGGTACGTTCGCTTCAGCCTTAGTTCAGGTATTACAAATAAATAATATCGGGTTATAGTGTTTACAATCGTACAACAGAGTCCTGAAGTGTTCAAACATGTCTTATAGTCTACTGTTATACTGTGGGAGACAGGAAATCTGGGAGTGTAGCATGTTCCCTTTTTGACAGGCTTCTTTTGGTTGTCAAATTTCTTTTTTACCCTCTTTGGAGTCCCCTCGTTGTCTCCTCCCTAGCAAAGAGGCCTTACCTGTCTGCAGTTATCTCGGCCACGGAACATGTACTTTTCTACTTATGTAAACGTTATCATCAGGTTACAGCAAGGAGGTTAGCTCGAGCTTTGCTCCAAAGTTCCAGACGCCGGCTAACCGAACTACCGCAGGTAGTTCCGAGGTTCTTGTACCGAACGGGGAACTCTCCCTTTCGCTCTGAGAATCATCAACAGACGGTTTTTACTTTTAGAGAATCCCGACCATGACGTAGCGTAGTTGACCCGACGGGGAGTTGCTTATGACAATTAAAGTCACGGTCGTTTTTTTGCTTGGAGGGTGAGAATGACGTCGAGTATAGTTTGAACGACGCCTTCTGCTTTGGGTTTGCTGGCAGGCCGCAAACAACTTCACGGCGTATACTGCCATCCGGAGTCCCCGGCCGGAAGTCCCCGGAGTTGGGGACTGGCTTCAGTAGAAGCTGCTGGGACTCCCAGCAGCTTCTACTGAAGCCTTCCGAGTAAATCGCCAGAACGCCGACACCTCCTCATTTCCACCGTTCCCATGTTTTATTTTGTGTTGCCATAAGTTAGTCTCTCTGCGTTTGTGCGCTGGGCTAATGCTAATGTTAATAATGCTAATGCGAGGATAATAAAATGGCGGCTTCACAAAACTTTTTGGATGTTTTACGGGGCGTGGTTTGCATTCCGCCCCGCCAATCAGACATAGGAACCTTTTTCTCCCGCGGAAGTACCTGCTCTCTAGCAGGGACTGAAAAGGGGGTAAAAAGGTTCTGATTAACTCATTTTAGTTCCGGCTCTTTATGGTGTGAACGCGACATTTCGGAACTATATCGGAACTAAAGTGGGAAAAGTACTGCGGTGTGAACGCGGCTAATGGCATTTGAGCAAAATGAATGAGACATGAATAAAATGCAATTTGTTGGTGTGGATTTTTGATAAAAATTTAAAAGTATGTTTTCCTGGTAAATGTTCATCACGCTGGAATATGGTTTTGTTTCAGTGTTAACTTAAAGGGGGCATATCATGCAAAATGCACTTTTGTACGTCTTTTATACATGAATATGTGTCCCCGGTGTTCCAGGGAACTCACCAAGTGTCAGAAAACACAACCCTCTCTATTTTCCTCCATACCCAAATCTCTAAAAAAGGGGCTGCAACGGATTTGATACAGACTGATACAGATTTGAACACTGTCCTGACGTCAGGACGGTGGTGCTACGGCTATTGTTCAATTATCCACCTATCAGGGGAATGAGAGCTTGGGCCACGGCCGGCCATTGCCGTTCAAAAGCGCTGGAGACGCTGTAGTACATATGCTAGGCCTGTAAGTGGCGCTGTATTCTGCAACAAAAGCAGCGAAGAAGACTTCCCTTGCATGGTTGCCCTTCTGTTTATTCTCCGCAGTGGCTCTTTTTCTCCCTCCCCGAGGCAAGCGTTTGGACCTCCTGCTTTAAAACAAATGAATAATGACTCTATATAATCATATGTAAGGGATAATGTGCAGCATCGCGTTCATTATGGGGAAAAGAACACCGACAGGCTGATCAGGAGCCCGATGCGAAGCGGAGGGATCTAGACCGGCATGCAAATTATCCCGCTTATTACATGGCCACATTCTCAACAAAGTAACGACATGAATCCCAATATTAATTGAAATGGTTTTATGGATTTAGAAAATGATTTTATTGATTTAAAAAATAGTTGTATGTATTGATTTAAGTTGACATGCATCAGCTAAGAAAAATATTCCGTTGTTACTGTTTGAACTAACGAAGCAACGGCAGGAACTGCTTCGATAGCGTTTTTGAGGAGCTTTTTGATTACAGATTTGAAAACATCGTTGCTTGCTTTAAAAGTAGCACAATTCATTATGTCAAACCTTGGGAAGTATCTAGATATCCCTGCCCTAATGCCAAAGTAACTGCCAACTCCCCTCTCCTGCAGGGGGGCGTGGTCAGTTGCAGCTCACAGAATCAGCCCCCTGCAAAAACAGCGCTGGAAAGAGCAAATAGAGCTAAATGAGGCATGGCTAAAATGCAGGATCCGTTTGGTATATTGAAAAAAAAACTATATTTATATGCTTTATATAGGTATGGCCTTACAATATATGTTTCAAATATAGCATGATAGGTCCACTTTAATATACTGAAAATCATATGGCAATACAACGTTCCTTTAATTTTGTAAAAAACTGAAATGTTAGTTTCATAAACTTTTGATTACCTGTAATATTACATTACATTTAGCTGACGCTTTTATCCAAAGCGACTTACAATAAATGCATTCGACCAAGAAGATACAAACTTGAAGAAAACAGAATCATATAAGTACATCAGGTTTCATAGAGCCAAAACCTTTCAAGTGCTACTCAACTGGCTTTAGATAAGCCAGTCCTTTATTAGTATATAAGTGCTTTGTTAGTAATTCTATCGCTCGATATAAGTAGAAGCTATAATTGGCAAATTAAGGGAAGGGGTTACATGGTATCTTGCTATAGAAATAAATAGGTAATCAAAGCTACCTATCTTTCTGCATTTAGACAATAACATTATGTTGTGCAGTTGTTTGGTACATTGCCCTTATTACACAAAGTAAATGGAAGATGCAAAAGAGGACATTAGTCTAGTTGAAAATGTTTTTAACTTGAACATAAATGTGTGCTTATCTTCGAAAAGGATGGGAGCAATGTGTCATTAACAGCACTGACATCAGAATAAAGGTCTAAAGGAACATGACTAGAAGAAACCGTGTTCCTGGCAGGTGTTCAGCCTTGTTAGCCAGCACAACAAAAGCTATAAGCATCTGTACAATCAGCTAATATTTGTAGCGAATGCAATAGGATTCTAGGCTCTTTCGGGACAGTCCCAACCACATGGGACGGTGCAACAGATGGTTCCTTAGAAAAGTTAAAGGAAGCAGCTTCCTAAACCAAAACAGCCAGTCAATCATCATCTTGTAAAGTACAGTTTGAAAACACTTAACTATAAGCATAGCTCGAACATTAGTGTCTTTTATGAGTCTCCAACCGTAAGCATACCGTAACTATAGTTTATTTGCCACATCTACAATTAGCAAGATAGCGAACAAGCTAGCTATCTACTAGTTTCAAAAGGACAAGCAACAGGTTAATTGCTTTTTCTGCTAGTCAAATAACACGGAAAAATGTATTTTCTATTGTTCTGTCTCAGTGACAAAGATCACTCCAGAGTTCAAATGTGTCCACAAATACAATTCAATGATAATAAGCCTAGTATATTAAGGTATTTTTGGATCTGTGTCAAATGTTTACTGCAGTAATAAGTGGTATTATACAGTAAATGTTTTGATCTAAATGGCTTGCTTAATTCATTAAGATGATAACTGCAATAGCTGGCCTTGTAATTTGGAGTAACTTCATTGTTTAGGGTTACAGGAACAGCTGGGGTTAATGGCCAGGTTATTGTTTATTCATCCCTGTGGGGGACTTTGTCCTCTTCCATTTAACCCATCCAAAGGGGCAATGTGCGTCCGCAGCGCAGCGCCAAGGGACACACTCCACTTCTGAGCGAAGTGCTTCGTTCAAGGGCAACTTTGGTAGCATTTATAATAGCTACAGCAGCATCTTTTAATTCAAAAATAAATAGAAAAACAGAAGCATGCAAACTCAACACAGCGATGGATTTAGATTCAGATTTTCTTTTCATTCACTCAAGTACAGCGGAACCTAATTGAATTGAATACCCAGATTTGAGTGTGCTTTGCTTTGTGTTTGTATGGAGTGTGCTCTGGTTCTGTGAATCCAGAGTTCTCCCATAGCTGTGAAAGTGAGATGCTATCAGGCGGCTCTGTAAGCAAACTCTCTTTTTCTGTTCTTTTGATAAGAAACAAAACATCCTACAACACAAACAGGCTTTATATCGGTGCAGATGAAGAGAGGCTTTCCAGTGACTCATTTGTACATACTGCTATGAATAGAATACCCTGGTTGTGAACTTCCCAATCGTTCTCCATGTACAGTAACAAAGGACTCACTGTGCAAAGATATATATATTAATTAAAGGGCATAAAGATCTTACTTCTGGTTGGGGGTTCTGTGTGTAGACTAATCACTTAGTGCAGCAGAACACGCTGGTTATAAATGCCAAGGCTGTTTTAAAAAGAGGTTTTTATCTTTCCCCTGCAGATCTGAGGAGTCCCAGATTACTGTATTCGTCCAGACAGTGGCTGTGCAGGATACTTTGATCTGAAATAGCTAACTTTAATTCTAATGCAAATGGGATTTCGTTTTATCATATTTCCAATGTTTTAATGACCTTTTAATCCATTTGTTCTAACCACATACTTTGATCACTCCCTGAGTTGTTTACCTTTCATAATGTCCCTTTTATCAATCCGCTAATCATGGCCCAAAAAGCACAAAGTAAACTTGAAAAAGCCCACAGTGGAATTCCAACAGCACTAGCATAACAAAAACCTGTCACAAACCCAACATGGTCAATATATCACTCAATGCACTGTGTTTCTGCTCCAACCCCGATAGGATGCAGGCCAGGAAATCTGGGCTGTGGCGAAGGGGACTGAACATTGGATCTGTTATTTATCACTATACCCGTAAAACATGGAGGCAGACCAGGGAGGGTAGGGAGGAGGGAGGACGGAGGGTGGGAGTAGTCATGTTAGGAAGAAGCCCATATCTCCATTGGAGTGATTGATGGGGATGAGGAATCGGTTCTGTCATGGTGCAATTACAGCAGTCGGACAGGATGTGTTTGAAGGACGGAGCAGGAGAGTACACACTGGGAGGATGAAGTGATTCATGCTGGAGGAAAAACTCAGCAAAACAAATGATGTTACCGTCTTGACCTTGTAACGGTGACACAATATCATCTCTCTTGTTAATTTTAAATGATTCCCTGCCTGAGGGTGTTTTTTTCCCATGCGGCAGATTTCTTCATTCAAATTTGTTAAAATGGTCATGGCCTTACTGCAGGATGGGGTTAGGTCTGATAGCTCGGCCCTTTTTGCTACGGTTAGATTCTCCATGGTAGGTTATAAGCTGGGCGTGGAGCACTAATATCTAAGCATTCTGGGTAGCATGTGTGGGGACCAAGAGCAGTACAGAGCAGTTATTAACCGCAATCAGCAAAAGCACTGCAGAAGACCTCTAGCAACTAAACATTACAAAGAAAAATGCATTTGAAATGTTTATCATCTTGACAAATGTGTTATGAGTAGAGAGTTAAATGCTAACATGAGCATACTAACATCTTAAATGACAGTGTTAGCATGCCAATATTTGAAAGGGAATGTTCGCCATGTTAACCATGTTAGTTAAGCGTGTTAGCATGCTAACATCTGCTACGGATTACTACTTAACATAAAGCACAAAGGAAAATAGCTATCTACATCTCCCTACGATCTCTTCTCATCTTGGAAGGCTTTTATTCTGAGACAATGCCAATGTTTATAATACTTTCGGCTCAGGGGTATAGATGAAAAAAAATGTATCTTTCATGAAATGTAAAAGCTTTCATAATTTGATTAGGACATATTGAGTTATATTTTCTACATGAGTTGGCAAAAATGTAGCATTAAATATGATTTGCTACTTTCATTACTAAGCCTGAAGTTTCCAACTTTCCAAATACTTTATAGACTCGCTGCTGATGGGATCAGCGGTGGCCAAAGGGACAGCTGACCTGCCGGATGGAAGAGCCCACTCAGCAGTTCTGAATGGATAACACAGCTCCCCGAGTGATTTGGGCAACTTGTGGTGGATTTACAACATCCTGCCTTGCCTTCAAATCCACTCAATACCTGGCATTTCTTTATTTTCTTATCTTTCTTCCCTCCCTCTTGTATCCTCCATGTGCCACAAATAAATCCCTCTATCCAGTACTTCTTCTCTGCTGGAAGATTGTGGTCTAAATATGAGGATCAACATCTCTTTTACTGCTGCCTCAGCTGGACTTAATGTAGATAAACAATCTTTGTCTGTGGAAACATGACGAATGATAAATGAATGAATATCGATCTTAATAAAGATCCACACCCCTGCTTCAATTAGCTCTGAAAGCTTGTGATATTTCACAGCATATTAGCATCTGTCACTAGTGTCACATCAGTGACATTTTAGAGGATTATCTAAATTGGCCAACACACAAGGGAAGCATTCATTTCATCAAGCACTGAATTTATTATATGACGGATGTATTGCCTTCGTTGGTGAAAACATCAGCCATATCATCAGACACACACACATGCTTTGTGCGGCCTGATATGCTAAGTTGTAATCAAACTGAGTAAATCTGGATAAGACACGCTGAAGCACTTTGTGTTATCTTGAGTGGAACAACCTTCAGTGACCTCTTGTCAGGGAAAGCTCTTTAAATGTGCATTAGTTAGAATATAATGTAACACTGACGTTTATTGTTTCTAAAAATCATGAAAATATCCGTTGCATAGTTTTACATTTGTAATTATTTAAGAAAGGGTGTTTTAAAGGAGCAAGATGATAAGAATGCAAACATAAAACTAATGATTTGGATATTGCTTTCTCATTGTTGTGCAGTTTAGTTGTACACGCCAACATTTGGAAGTGTTGCTGGTATTTAAAGCCTGTTTGCTTACCTGTGTGACTTATGGTAAAAAAGACTAAAACGTTTAATTGGTAGTTGGTTTAAAGGTTATTTTGGTTGAAAAACTGATTAATTTGAGTCCCTCAAACACAGACGTCAGCCTACTTGTATCCACATCTCTTGTTAATGTCATCTTAGCTCACCTTTGTATATTTTATTTTGTTAATAATGGTGTGCTCAGCTGCCAGTCTTCATTATTTGCCTGTGTTGTCTTACTGTTGCTTATTGGCCAATTGTCAGTAAGAGTACACAGTTATAGTAATTGCGAGTATACAATGTATGATTTTATATCTTTTTTTACAGTTATGACATATTAGATTCTCCTATTTTGCAATAGTTTTTGTCTAAGAAATGAACACTGTTACAGACTCATACTTCCGTTATCTTGTCCATAAGGCAGACATTGTTTATGCAGAAACCGTACACTTGTCAAACTCTCAGGAGGAGCCGTCATTTGCATGAGTAATGCTTTTGACAGATCCTTGAACAAGACACACAATACCGTGTTACTGAACACCTGCACATATCACGCAGTATATTACTGTCAATTATGATTTACAGTGAGAAATATTGGCTAAATGAGGATTGATTTGAAAATCCTTAGGTTAGAATGGAATAAATTGGGTTTTTGTAACACAGCTAAATTAAACAAAGCATTCATTTTGGAAATAATGTATTTTTACGTTATCACTGATACCTATAAATCTAAAACGAGAGAAGCCCTGAATTGTGATTCCAGCCAAGCATGGAATAAGCCAACATGTCTTGTATTCATTCTTTTTAGACAGCAATCTTCCATTGAAAGACAGTTGGCTTAATAGACTTGGGCATTAATATGCAATGCTCTTTTAACTTTCATTATTAACCTCTGAGCACAACCAGTATGTGGATGACACACAACAAAGAAAAGAAACCCCATCGCCCATGTTGAGCTTGGGCGACAAAATTCAATAGTGAGCTTAGGAAATGAAAAGAGGAGTTTGATAAGAGAAATGACTGGGAATGATTCTTTCCCTTATTGTGAGCCGTCTCTATGAAAGGCCACGAGAGTCTGTCACGAGTGATTCTGTTTTCATATAGTGGTCTAATCCAGGCTCTCCATGCTGTCGGCTCTGATGCCTCTCATTGTGTCCCTTGCCTATCTTATTATCTACAGCATTACAAGTGGCCAGAACCACAGCACCTCATTGTTACGGCCTTAATACATTTTGGCCATGATCTGAGCTTTTCAGAACCATGACTATGAACTACTTTGAATGAGTTCACCACAAAGTCCACAGAGGGCTGTAATGACATTCATAACCTTCCATGTCCCCTACAGCAGCCACTGATGGTGTATTTCCCTTCTGGTCGCAGTATTAAAAGGAACTCAGCTCAGTTAGAAACTGTGTGTGGTACACTTTGATTTATGCTGCTGAATGGAAAGACGCTTGCTCATCACTTGCATCGATTGTGATTGAATTACCGGAAGAGCAAGGCTGTCTTCCTTTTCAGTTAAACTTAAACTTAAATGAAGACTCCACTTTTTTGTCCAAGGAAATAAAAGACTTTAATGATGCTGTGATTATTGGGTAGATTTAACAGGATAATTTTTGGACATATATTTCTGGAAACAACATATAGCAGCAAGCCTTTATGTGCGCATTAATGGAAATAGTTGACTTGAGTTGGCGTTGCCAGGAAACACCGTGTTTCTCGTTTGTGCGTAAGTTTCTTTATATTAATGAACTTGTGAGAGGACACTTTGTGCTGCTGTTTTCCACCAGGAGTGGAAGCTAGCAAACTAAACTGGTTACAACTAAGACACTTGTTATGTTAATTAAACACCTGGTGAGTGTTGTGTTAATCTCATATTATAGAAGAGAACTAATGATGTAAGTGGGACTGGGATGAGGCTTAATGTCACCCCCCTTGCTGGCTGCCTGTGTGTTGCCGTTATAGTGTGATAACAGTAGTCAATGTCAGGTGGAACCAAATGTCCTTGCCCTTTGGAGGAGTCTAATGTGTCGCTGTCACTGCTGAAAATATAAATATGAGCCTAAATGATATGTTTACTTTCTATGCTTATTTCTGGCAATAAAAAAAGAGGAACACTTTATATGCTGATTTCTAATCCAACATACATTTAACTTTCAGTCCAACTTTAAATAAAGAATGACAGACTGAGTAATGACAGGTGAGAAACATGAGGCGAGAAACTTGTTAATTGTTGTAAAATAGCAAAAGAAAACCAACTGTGTCAATCATTATTTAGAAAGATTCCAAAATCCTATCC
>NW_011334065.1:263866-269888 GCF_000735185.1 Notothenia coriiceps
CACCCCCCCCTACCCCACTCCATCGACTTTCTGCCATGGCGTTCCGCTGTCACGGCAGGACCTGACATTTAATGATCCTCTGATGGAGTAACGTCACATTTATCACTTGGCGGCAGATGTGACGGGGCAGAATCTGAGGGGTGAGCATAGGCCAAAGAGAAAAAAAAAAAACAATAAGCCAGATAGAGTAGCTGCACTCTGACTGACAGCAGGAGTAACTCGAGATAAAGTCCCCAAAATGACTGTGCAGAAATGTCTTGTGTTGGCTCCCAGGATCTAGACAGGTGTTGGGATTATTAACACACAATATGGATAGTAATGCAAATAAATCACTGTAATTATCTAATGAAATCCTAAATATGGGTTGATAATAATGTGGCAATACAATGCCATGATACGTTAATGCGGTCACCTTTTTGACAAAGGAAGACGATATAGTCTAATGAAAAAGTCTCATCAAACATACCATACTATGACTTGGGAACTATGAATGATAATTATATTAATAACTATAAACAACATAGGTGTAAAAATAGCTTTTTTTAATAGTAGAGGTTGGCAGTAATCACTTTTGTACAACATAAAAGGGCAAACAGTACAGCTAGCATGTGGCTATCGGCATTTACTCCTGTTTCTGCCATAGCGTGCTAACTTTTGTGTTGTTGATATGCAGAGCTGGCTACAGTATCTCGGAATTTTTAGGCAAGCTCTCCCATCTCTACTGTAATAAGAATGGGAATCTACTTCCAAGCAGACTGGAGTGTGATCATAGAGCCTTAGGATGTGGAGTGGTGTGTTGTTTTCCTGCTTTTGGGGATCTGAGCTGTAGAGGAGCAGAACACCAGAAGAAAAAGAGAGCGGACAACTCGAGGCTCCTCTTTTCATCATAACAAGTTTTCACAGGTCAATGTGAAAACTTAATATATCGGGTTGCAGAAAGTGATTGAGGGTTTTGAAACCTGTGAAGAAACCTTTGAAATTGAATCCAATGGCATGTGAGTGATTTCCACTACAAGACAGTCAGGAATTACATTTTGAGAGAGACAAAGTCACACGTACAGTCCAACCTTGGTTTACCCACATTGGTGACATTGCCTTGCTTTTTTCTACTGATTTATCCACATTTTGAACGTGAATGAACCTTAAAATAAGAGCTATTTTCAGCATTGAAAGAGTTTGTAGTGGTGGCATTTATTTCTGCCTTAGCCTACCCAGTACCCATAATGATATTATAGAAATACGCAAACATTTCCCAAATTGGGATCAATAAAGTACCTTTCCATCTATCTATCTATATATTGATGGCTTTTTAAAACATTGTTACAAACTTTTTATTTTCGATTCGACAAATATATAACACACAAAACTACAGGTAGAAGAAAAAAAACACAAAACGGGACCACACTACTCAATGTTTACAGTCTTTCTTTTCCTTGTTCACTTTCCATTTGTCCCAGCGTTGCCCACAGATCTCTGCTTTACTCCTTAGACCAGAGGCCTGTACTACGAAGCTGGTTCAACCTAACCTGGATATGTTTGAGTTAGCCGGTTGGCCTAATCCAAAACATACGCGCTCTCGCTAAACTGTACTACGACACGGGTTATCAAGTGGATCGCTCAAGCCAGCCGTGTCCTATCTAGTTAGGTTCACATGAAAGGGGTGGTATTTAGAGCATTCGAACGTGTACATTAACAGGTTTATGATATCACTGCCCCGTCTAAGACACCATCTGACTTTAATTACATTTGTCTCGAGTGTTTCGTCAACTTAATGTGTTGCTTAAAATAATACTTCTGCATACAGTAGGCCTATGTGACACTGTGAGTGTTGCACGGCCAGATACGGCTCAGCTGACTCAGATAAGGAAATATATGATACATTATGATGTGATATGCCGCGGACTGTACTTAATGTTACTCTGTTACTCTGATCCGGTTACTTATGTTGTAGCAGATATTTAATTAAGCTTTCTTAACGCTAATGTTATAATAGTCAGATTGCTCTGAAGATGTTCACGTTCACACAATCGGTGATTTTTGCCAGCCGTCTTTCCTGCAACTGCAGTTCTCATTCATAACACTCCGTTCGATGTCTCACTATGGGATGCGCCTCAACGCGTATGCAAACAGAAGCATCAATCTCATTACGCCAATCCTGATTGGCTGGTGATCTTGACGTCTACGTCAGGGAATCCACCCACCCTATAAGTAGCTTGCGCTACGACGCAGCATCATTCCAACACCTCTTCTCGCTTCAGAGCACATCTCGAATTATCAGTAGCCGGGCTAGCTTAATGGTCCACAGACTGAACCCACAGCTAACATTCGGTCGACGGGCGCTTGCCGGTTACTTTTTTGCTTTGCAAGAAGACTGCACAATATTAACACACCAGTTAATATTGTAATCTGCCTCGCCGTTTCTTTCTTTCGAAATTACGGTAAGGTTTGATTTTTTCTTCAAGCTAGTAACATACCTGTTGCTAGTTTTTCTTCCCTCCACACCGACACCACGGTAGCGAGGACGTTCTCCTTTCTCTCTCATACCAGAGGAGACGGAGATAAAAACAAAAGGTATTAACACACCAGTTAATATTCTTTAAAGAATAAAATCTACGCCGTCGCTTTTTCCTTTCGGATTAACAACAAGGTTGGATTTTTTTCTCAGCAACGTACCTGTTACTAGCGTGTCCACTCCACGCCGACACCCCGGTGAACAAAGATGGACCCTTATCTCCCTCACACCAGAGGAGTCAGGGAGGTTCAGCTATGCGGCTGCGGGTATGCGGCTTGCGGGTTTAGATATCAGGCACAGACTCACAACCAGGTCTGGCTCGTCCTGCCTCGGGCTGGAAAACACGCCCAAGAGGCTATCGATAACCCCGCTCGGCGGCACATTGGCCCGCCTTCACCCCATTAAGAGCCCCGCCACGGCTATGAGCACGCCAAGCTAGCTTGTCGGGACAGGACCCCCTCATGCCGCTGATTCGCCGGCCGGCAGTCAATACATGGTGGCGTCCGCCGCAGAGATTCGAGCCCCGCGCTGGTCAGTGCTGGGGCTCATAAAGCGGCAGCCGCGTGAACGGAGCCCCGCGCCGTGTCAGGCTGGTTCGGTGGCGGCAAGAGCCGCGAGAGCGAGTCACGCTGTGTCAAGCTGGGGCTCCAAACTGGACCTCACCATGGTTCCACTCGCGGAGGTTCGAGTTGGACTATATGAGGAAGGAAGAAGAGGATGCCTCTGAGGTTCCTCCTGTCCGACTCAGATGAGCACGAGATGACATCTTCGTTTCAATGGGGGCCGAGGCTGCAAAGCCCGGGAGCCGATGTCGCTCTCCCGGGCGAAAGCACACCACTTCGCCCTGCCTAAGTATGACTTGCAGGCCGTGTGTCCAACGCGCTGCGTCCAGGCTGGATAAATAAAAAAATCCCATGGCCTGAAGTGCCCAAGTAGAGCCTCCAGATTCTCGCTACGAGTGGAAGCAAATTGCCCAAGCAGCGAGGAACCGAAGAGGCAGCTCCTTCCAGTCTTTCCGGAGTGCCTGACGAGGTGTCGGTCTCGTGGAGGCACCAGCCCTTTCAGCGACAAGGCCCCAATCCAGGGTGCCTCCTCCCTGGACTGCGCGTTGACGGTATGGAGAGCCGGCCTGCTCCGCATGCCGCCCATGGGAACCGCTGGTGGCAGCCCACCCTCCACCGAGGCTGGCTTCGACCCGAGCCAGGAACCCCAACGCTACCGGCAAAGGCCAGACCGTTTTTCAGTCCATGCGATGACCCGAACGGGCCTATAAAGCCGCAGCTTTTGGTCCGCCAGGGCACTCAACGTTCCTCGCTGCTGACCGCCTACCAGGCAGAGCTCTCGAAGACTTGTCGAGCAAACCCTGAGCCCTGCCGTGTGGACGAGTCGCAGCGATCACGGCATTTGCCTCCGGTCAGCGCTGTGCAGTCCAAGCCACGGCAAAGCACTGGGAATTATGGTGGTACAGGGAGAGCCCAGGTGGCTCAACCTGACGAACCTCCAGACCGGGAAAAAGAGGATGGTTCTGGACATGCCTATTAATTCCCGAAAAGGGCAGATTTGGCTCCGCTCTAGCTTCGATACAGCCGAGATGCCCGAATCAAAAAAGAAAGAAGACGAGGCTTCCTCCAGCTTCTGTCTCCCCCGAAGGTCCAGCCGCAACCTTCAACGGTCCCGCGGCAGGCCTTCACTCAAGCCCTGCTGCACGTCATGCCCTGTTCAAAGATACCGCGAAGCCAGGGCCAGAGACACACAGCCCGTCCCAGTCCCCCAGCCCAGGGCCACGAAGCGAGGATGAGCTGGCCCCCAAGAAGATCTCCGGTTCCCGGCAGCCTGCCGGCTCAGGCACAGCCCCGATCCCAGGTTTGCAGGCACCAGCGAGGAAGAAGAAGCGGGCCGGCCTGAGAGGCCTCCTCCTCCCTCTCCTCGATGGAGGGGGCCCTGGAAGTTCCCCGTTCCCCAGCATCCAGAAGCCACGTTCCAGTGATAGATGGCTCATGTGTTTTCGGGGTGCAACCAATGCGCCCACTCCCGGCCCCTCGAGTGATGCCAGAACGTCAATTCGCGGCCATAAGGGAAAATGACTTAACGTCCCAAAGAAGCAAGGTTCCGCTGCCTGTTTTAAGTCCAGCACAAACAGCATGTCATCATTATTGTTTCCTTAATAAATCCATTTCATCCACCCTGTCGTTTCCAGGCTTGAAGCCCAAGTGCCCACAGTCCCCAATAAAAATGAAAAGAAAAACAATAAACAGTCTGTCCGTCTACCCCTCTTTTGAGAGCGGCCTACGGCCTCTCCCTCAAAAGGCCCCGGACCATTAGACGGGATTGTGAAGGCACGCACCCGCCACGCGCATGCGGAATGTTCGGCCGGGGTTGTCAACCTGGGACGCACCGTGTTCAAAAATGGACACTAGAGTGCCCATAACACAAACAAATAAAGACAAACAGAGGGCCAGACGACAGAGATGCTGCATCTCCAGCTCCGCCTTTAAGGAGCGAAAAAAGTGGAAGATGCTCACCAGATTCTTGCTTGGCGTTTTCAAGACCAGTAACACAGAGCTGCAGGCTCCCAAATTCCGCTGTCCACCCCCCCTCGCTCTTGGGCATTCTGTATTCACAAGCCCGGGAAGTCGGCCCATATTCTGGAGCAAGAGATTTTCGCTACTAAGAAAAGAAGGCTATATCAATAAACCCCGCCGAAACAAGAAGTCAGAGCGGCTTTTAATTCCAAAGTATTTCCTCAAGTTCCCAAACGGGGAGGGAACGGAATTCGGCCCCTAATACTAGATTTGAGAGGCTCCTGAACAAATATCTTAAAAGATACAAATTCAGAAATGCCTCACTCCACACATCTCCCTGTTTGCGTCTCGTGCGGCAAAGCGACTGTTCAGCATCAGTTGACCCTGAAAGATGCGTATTTCCACATCGCCAGTAATATTACCCACAACAGGAAATTCTGAAGGTTCGCCTTTCAGGGTGTCTGTTACGAGTACAGAGTCCTTCCCTTCGGTCTGTCTCTCAGGCCCCGCGAGTGTTGTACGGTGTACGGAAGCCGCGATAGACAACAGGGTATTCGCCTGGCCAACTTATCTGACGACATGGCTGCTTCCTCGCACAGTCGGAGCATGAGGCTATTACGCAGACGAATGTCCTCGTAAAACACCTGCTCGATCTGGGTTCGTAATAAACCACCAGAAAAGAGGGCAATGTTGTGGGCCCCAGCGCCAGACTGTACTCCTTCCTGGGCCTACACCTGAATTCGTTGCCCTTTACAAGCCGCCGCCTGCAGCAGAAAAGAGTGAAAAGCCTTCCAGAGGCTTGCCTCGCTCCCATTTCCGGCTAAGCAATATGTTCTTCTTCAGATCCATGTCTGCGTTACTGGGACTCATGGCGTCCAGCCATCCTGGTGGTACGATGGGAAGCTTACACAGAGGGAATTTTCTGCGCTGGGTAGCTGCCGCCATCAAGACTGAACGTCATGGCGGCGCGAGAGTGATAGTGGACTAT
>NW_011334065.1:269933-271669 GCF_000735185.1 Notothenia coriiceps
GTGTGCCTTGGCAGTCTCCCTCACATCGTACAAGGAAAAACTTCCGGAGAAAACCAACAGTTTAAAGGAAAAAATGGGAGAAACCTCAGGGAGAGCAACAGAGGAGGGATCCTTCTCCCAGGATGGACAGACGTGCAATAGATGCCGTGTGTACATTGAAAAGATAATACATTTGCAACATAGGTAGTCCAAATGTCTGTTCCTCCAATCGAGCTCGAACCGAGTTTCATCTGTCGGCCTTTGGCTTGATGTGCTTCACATCAAGTGCTCCAAAACATGCTTGCCATTGAGAGTGAAAAGCGAGACTCTAGTAGTTGTCTCCAAAATGAAAATCTTCTTAGTGCTGTAACTTGCATCGCATCAACTGCTGCCCTCAACGAATACTGTAATTTCAGTGCACAGCAAAAAAACGAACTCTCCACGATCTTACTGCAGCTCATATCAAACTTTCTGCGAGAAAGAGACCTATTCCCCTTTTTAAAAGAGATGGTAATCTTATTCTGGTTCAGGTTACTTTATGTGTACTTGTATATTTGGTTTGCGGTAAAAACACATTGCAACACACTCTGTTGTAGAACATGTGAATAAGTGAATTAATTGGCATTACTTCCATGGCATCAATGCAATATGGCTACAACTTGTTCATTTTAGGGATGGCTTCTAGAACAACGTTCTCATTCATAACACTGCGTTCGATGTCTCACTATGGGAGTCTCAACGCGTATGCAAACAGAAGCATCAATCTCATTACGCCAATCCTGATTGGCTGGTGATCTTGACGTCTACGTCAGGGAATCCACCCACCCTATAAGTAGCTTGCGCTACAACGCAGCGTCATTCAAACACCTCTTCTCACTTCAGAGCACATCTTGAATTATCAGTAGCCGGGCTAGCTTAACGGTCCACAGACTGAACCCAAAGCTAACATTCGGTCGACGGGCGCTTGCCGGTTACTTTTTTGCTTTGCAAGAAGACTGAACAATATTAACACACCAGTTAATATTGTAATCTGCCTCGTCGTTTCTTTCTTTCGTCAAGGCAGTTTTTCCAGGCTGCTACCGTAATGCATAGGATATTCCCGCACCGCAAAACAACGCGGATGCTGGCTTGACTGTGTTCTCATTCATAACACTCCGTTCGATGTCTCACTATGGGATGCGCCTCAACGCGTATGCAAACAGAAGCATCAATCTCATTACGCCAATCCTGATTGGCTGGTGATCTTGACGTCTAGGTCAGGGAATCCACCCACCCTATAAGTAGCTTGCGCTACGACGCAGCGTCATTCAAACACCTCTTCTCGCTTCAGAGCACATCTCGAATTATCAGTAGCCGGGCTAGCTTAACGGTCCACAGACTGAACCCAAAGCTAACATTCGGTCGACGGGCGCTTGCCGGTTACTTTTTTGCTTTGCAAGAAGACTGAACAATATTAACACACCAGTTAATATTGTAATCTGCCTCGCCGTTTCTTTCTTTCGAAATTACGGTAAGGTTTGATTTTTTCTTCAAGCTAGTAACATACCTGTTGCTAGCTTTTCTTCCCTCCACACCGACACCACGGTAGCGAGGACGTTCACCTTTCTCTCTCATACCAGAGGAGACGGAGATAAAAACAAAAGGTATTAACACACCAGTTAATATTCTTTAAAGAATAAAATCTACACCGTCGCTTTTTCCATTCGGATTAACGACAAGTTTGGATTTTTTTCTCAGTAACGTACCTGTTACCAGCG
>NW_011334065.1:271739-271950 GCF_000735185.1 Notothenia coriiceps
CGAGGACGTTCTCTTTTCTCTCTCATACCAGAGGAGACAGAGATAAAAACAAAAGGTATTAACACACCACTTAACATCAAAGACAGCAAGTTCCGCTGCATGTTTAAGTCACACAAACACATGTCATCATTATTGTTTCCTAATAAATCATTTTCCACTGTCGTTTCCAGGCTTGAAGCCAAGTGCGCAGTCAATAAAAATGAAAAGAAAA
>NW_011334065.1:275112-315207 GCF_000735185.1 Notothenia coriiceps
AAAGTTAAACAAGTACAAACCACATACTGTCTGTGTCATGGCGAATACAGTCGCTGGTTTATTTATGTCTGTATAGGCCGTTGTTGTGAGTGTGGACGGTCGGAGCATTTACAACGTTAGCTTAGCCAAATCTCCATTAGAAAACACGCATTTTAAAAGGTTTTTCGCCTGCCATCTGTCTGCAGACTTGTCAAAGCCTTAATTCTATGGTTTTTACTATCCGGTATCAGTATGTTGTTACTTCGGCATCATTTTGAAACGTGTATTACAATTAAATCACGGTCAAATATGTTCATCTTGTTGTAGTTGTAGCTCCCTTGACAGCGATTCTCTCTCTAGTTTAGCATACTCAGCCCGACTCAGCCTGGTTGTTCCTGGCCCTAGAACCACGATTTTATGGGGCCATTACATCACCAGAAGTCCCAATTTAAGGGGTCATTTCTCCCCAAAAAAAATGTGTACTCACTATATCAACAGCCCACCAAAAATATTTTCCACCAGCCACCACTGCAGTACCCATAAGGAGCCGTACACATGCCGCAGTTTTTTCGTGGCTGTGTCTTTAGTTGTGAGCCCAGTGGCGATCTGTTCATCTGTCATACTGATCATACAGTCAATAACTTTGTTGTTATTAGCATCTGGTTAGCTAGCTATGCTAACGAATATATGAAGCTTTTTCTTCAACCAGTGAGGTAAAGGCACATCTTTATATGATCATTATAGTTATACAAAAATAAGAGAATAAAGTAAATAGGTATAAAATACTATATGACAGTAAAAAAAAGTTGTTATTAATAAACAAGAATACAGTTTGAAAGGGGAGTGATTTGTAAAATATTCATAAAGAAAAATAAATCTGCTTACAGTTCTGTTTCATATGGGTGTTGAGAGATTTATCCATAGATCTCTTCATGTTGCTCTCAAATTGCACCAGATTGATGCTTTTAACTTCAACATTTAACCCCCACACTGAAATCATGTCCACATGGATAGGAAACTAAATACATTTGCACACATCTTGTGTCCATATCGTTCTGTTTTGGTGGTCATGCCACAACCGTGCACGTGCATGCATGCGCGAGTCATGGTAAGATATCTGGATTAAGAGGTTGCTTTTTCTTTGCACAACATGAAAGAAAGGCGAAATGAATGGGCTGTGATTTTTGTTTTGTTAAGCAGAGGTCATGTTGACAAAATTGAAATGGCCCTTGAGAGGAAAAAGGTTCCCCACCCCTGCCTTAGACAGTAGGTCAGTCTTTCCATAGTAAATATTTCTTCAAAAATGTCCAGCCATTGACCCAGTCCAGGAGGGTCACTTTTTAACGAGTTCCGTGTGATGGACTTTTTACCCACTAGTATCAAGATTTGAAAGAGGTAGAGGTCCTCCTTTCCAATTATACTATCCTGAGTATAGTATAGATTTCTCCCAGAGTCTGAATAACCCTGACCCAAAATTCCTTCACCTTTACACATGAGCAGAAGTTATGAGAGTGACTGGGATTCAATTGTCAACATTGTCTCCAACAGTACTGCCGTCTTCCCAATTGTTTATTTTTTACGTGTGCTGTAATAAAAAAGCGGATTACATTTTTCCATCCAAATGTCTTGCATCTTTTTGAGCTAGTTGAAGTATGTTGGGTTTTCAGTATATAATGCCAATCATCCTCAGACAAGACAATTTTCAACTCTACTTCCCATTTGTTTTTTACATACAGTGTATTTCTTCCATAAATTTTTTGTAAACTTCTATACAGTAATGTTGATAGCTTTTAATGTAATTGTTTCTTCAACTGTTCAGGTCCAATCAGGTTGATCACCTAAATGAAGAGAAGAAATTGAGTATATCATATTCAGTAACAGATATATTAAGTCCAAGTCTCTAGCCTGCTGTACTATGAATATCAGAAATTAAAGTATTCTATTCTTATTTGATTCGCATACTATTTGGCGAGAACAAAAACATCCCAAGTGAGCTCTAGCCTCAAGCAACTGGTCTGACTAACATCTAAAGGAAGAAATCTGCACTGTAAGTTAAAACAGTGACTCTGGGTTGAATAATTATATATTATTATTGCTGCACGAAAAAGCTGTCTAACACATTTTGACCGATAAAAAATAAGAAATGGAAGAAGAAGAAGAAGAATAAGAAAAACTATGTCGAAGGACACTGAAAGAGATGTGTTCATTTACTAAAGGCTTGAGGAAGAGTTAATTAAGCCAGCTACAGGAGTGGGAGAAAGTGCTGAGTCCTGGAGACAAAAAATATTTATTCATCAGCCCATTAAAGTTTAATTCCCTTTTTCCCCCTATTTCTAAAATGGAGAAAAAGCTTTGAACATTTGACCTTATATGTAAAAGTGTAGGGTGAGTCTGAGGAGCCTCAGGGATTGTTTTAATCATTGAGAAGCAGCAGCAAGAGAGGAAAAAAGAATTAGCTCTATTTGAGCGGACTTACATTACATATTCAAATCAGATCATTGCAGTATTAGATTATTCAATTTTCCTGTAAAATTATGACCACGCTTTGGCACGAAAAGAGATGTGACAGTTTGAGCAGGTGACCTTGTTCTATTGATCTGGAGAATCGATAATTGCTCGAGACAAATGGATACATGACAGAACAATGACAGATTACGAAGTCAAGCAATACGCCAGTCTGAAGTATCCATCATGTATTCATGTATTATGTCACTGTATTGTAGGTAGCGCTCCCTCAATCTGGCTGAGGAGGAAACAGTCGTGTGTTTGATTTGTCTGTAGCCTAATTATATGGCAACAAACGAGTTGCCAATCACGAGAATATATTGTCTGGTTTTATCTCAGGAACTCATCAAGTCAACCCAATTAAAAGCTGCAATGAGAAAGACATCGGCAGTGAACAGGGCTTTCATTCAGTTAATTCATGATTGCCAATTAAAATAGAATAGCGTGCAAAGTTGTAAAGCTGTCAGGAGGGCCAAGCTAAATTACCCTTTTCCACTTTGAATGATGGATGCGTTCATTGCTCTCCCTTATCTTATTTATTCTCTGGGAAGAGGCGGGAGGGAGAGAGGGGGGGGACACACACACAAAAGCAGGAACAGTTTAAAGAGTGTGTCGCTAATGAAGAAGGTTCCTCCTATTGGTAAACCAAAATGTGCCAGTGGTGGTTTGTTCCTAGAAAGGAAAAAAAAGTGTAATTAAATCACAAACAGTATCCCCGCTCTACGCAGATGGCCCAATCTTCTCTGAAAATCACTTAGAAAATTGGAAAAAGCAAACATGACATTGGATGGTAGTATTGATATTGATTTAGTAGGTGACTAAGTGTATTATTATTATATGTTCTGTACCGATAGCACATCAGAATCAGCACATATTGACAGCATAAATCAAGGTAATTTGTAGAAAACGGTCTAAATAGCCTCTGTTTTGTCAACACAGCGCTTTAAATGCCATTTAAATGTGTCAACAACAGTTAAAGTGAAGGCAACTTATCCTGGTTGTGTCTTCTGCACCATTAGCCACTGTTGCCATACTATTGATGGCCTAATTAAAATGTGTCAGGCTGAAATATGTCAAGTTTTTTTTTTAAAAGGCTGAAATAGATAGCTCACATTAATTTTCACTTTCTCAAAATGACCTTTAATTTCACTCGCCAAATGCAGGCTTGTGTCTACACCGGCACTCATACCCGTTCCCTCTGCTGAAACAATATGTCAAACAGCTTTGACAACACGCCGAGGAATCCGACCGCTCCTCTCAATTCTCAAATTGACGCTGCTCTCAGGTTTCAGGAGAAAATGATATGCCAACGCCTCCCTGTAGAGTCATGATGTCAAACGCTTTTCTCTCCTCATAACTAATCACAGCCCACACCCTTTTGTAATTTGCTCGCTTTTGCTTTTTTCAGGGCAGCTCTGAATATATCCCTCCCTTGAGGATTCTCTCTTTGTGAAAGCGTCCCCCAGATCTAAAAGTGCGGAGACGTTTTCCCTGAAACTGCCAAGGAGAAAGTGATTTGGAGTTTGTTCCCACCCTCAAGAGATGTGCTCCACAGGTCAAGCTCTTTGCAACACATTAAAAGAGAGTGTCACTAATGTCACCCGGCCAGGGAATCAATGGCATGGCGTAGGAAATGAAAGCTGTGACGGACGTGTACGACCCACATCAGCTGCTGTCACTTTGTCCACTCAGAGTATTCTCTTCATCCTGGCAGCTGCCCGGGACCTGCGAGGGGAGGGGGGTCCTGTCAGCTGAAGCCAGTGTGGACCCGGTGCACTCCTGAACCATGGAAAGCCCACCAGGGGCCTTTCTAGAAAAGGCTTACAGACGCTCACACTATCAACTCAATCAACTTGTGCCACTCCGGACTGAGCTTTGCTTCGGCGCCAGCGGAGAACTTTTCCTCATTTCAAACGTGGGGAGTTCTTTCCTCACATGAGAAATCAAAGTGTTGGAAGTTCGAAAATAGAGTTCAATTTAAGGGAAAGTGGGAAATGGTGTACGGACAGGAAGCATTATTTTGTGGAGACCTTTGTCTGGTGACATTTGAAATCAACTTGTTGCTTATATTGATTTATACTGTAAGCATTTCGCACTATGATGAATTTTACCATTGTTTGTCATCGTCGTCTTTGTTTGCGCATTGAATCTCATACATTCAGTTTGCACTTTTTGCTTTAAACCAAAAAATATATATTTATTTTTCAAGTATCTTTGATTGTTCAAATGCATCGGAGTATTCAAATGCATCTGATGCTGAATGAATCCTGCTTGCTAACGCCTCCCCCCCTTCTGATAGGCACATATGTAGTGCAATAAAAACAATGGCATGCATAACTCTCAAAGTTCTTAGTTATTTTTGAAGAAATAGGTCTTAGGCAAAAGCAGGTTTCTCATTTCTACTTGCAAAGGTTACTTGCTAACGTTTGCTCCATCACGTGGTTCAAAATGCACTTTGACTTTTAAATGTAACAGCTGACATTTGTAACAAGAAGTCTGTAAAAGGGTGTTAAATGTGCAATTTCTGACTACATCAATATTAAGGGTGTATGTTTTTTTTACGATTATTTGGACGATAGAATATTTGTGGATACTGCATAGTGTGCCAGGACAACATTTTGATAGGATTAAATGTATGTTACAGATTTAACGTTTCAGCTATACACCGTCACATGTTTGGCAAATATAACCCTATCTCCTACATTTCCCCAAATACACTAAAGAGTAGAAAAGTTGTGCTAATGTTACCCCGCAATTATTAGAACCCAGCAGCTTCTACACAGTACACAGTGGACATGCTTGCAACTGTATTTTTTATTTTATAGTTTAGCACAAAGTATTTAATTAAATTCTCCTTTTCCTAGCCAGAAATGCTAACCTTTGCAGCTTATAATAATTAATCCATTCCTCACTTTGGCTTTTTTGGTTTTGCAAAGGTTAAAATAGCACTTAAGGGCCAACCTTCCCACAGCCGCATTCACGCTGCTTTAACACGTCGAAAAATCCGGTGCTTGCTGTGCCTAGTTACCTTAAACCAATGGCATCATGGAAAATCCACAATTTAGAAAAATAACCTTCTGGCTGTTTCATCCTTGATTCTCAAGCAGCAGAGGTAGTTTTATAATGTTGCTTTTAATCTTGGAACTTTATTCCATTATGATGATGCATGAATGCGGGATCATTTGAACAAATTGAGCTATTCCAGACTTGACAGCAGGTATTTGTCTTTGTTTTCCTTTAGAACACTGCTCTCCCTCTAAAGTCTATTTTTACTTTGTGCTTAAAACAATGCCTTACTTTATAGTCAAATAAAAAGGGAATATTGGTAATGTATTTTGTTCTGCTTGCCCCACACCCACTGACTCAGCAAGTATTCTTGGCTCATACAATCCCATTCACATAAAGGCAGAGAGAACATTTAATGGGTAGAATGGAATCTCATGGACTTAATGAGAAACTTTTGAAATATATGCCCGATAAGAAGAAAGAGACCTGAGTTTTCCGCCGGCATTCATTACCGAGTGTATTCAGTCAGACGGGCTCCTCATGCGTGCCTTTGTATTCCCATTTGACACTTGTTGCTTGATTGACTCCATTAGACTATCGCTGTTCATTTCCTTTTTCTCTTGAGATTGGGGACTCGCTTTCTGTCACCGGCAGGGAGAAGCAACTTCGGCTTGACTTCACTGGATTTGATTTTCACGATCAGGTGCTGTTGTCTGTGCTGTTTGTATTCACCTGTGTCTTGAGAAGAGACTAAAAAAGGCGCTGCTTGTTTCCTTGTTACACGGAGGCCAGGAAACAACGGGGGGCTCGTTGAAGCAAACAGAATGCAGATGCTTGGGGTGTGCGGGGAAAAAAAGGGATGTGGAAAGAAGAGGAGCAAACAGATGAAGGGATGGGGGGGGGGATAACAAGCTCTTTTGCCAGCCAGACAACCATGAGTGCTATTGCTCTGCTGGAGTGAATGCAACAGGCCTAGGTTTTTCAGCCTGACTACTGAAGCATGTGGACATATCTTCCCCGCCATGGGAGAGGAGAATGTCATGACAAAGCCAATGCCTTTTCCCTTTTCCTGCCCCTTGTCTATGTCTCTGTCTCATGCTGTCCTAATTTCTGTCTTGTTTGTGCTTTGCTCTCTGTTTGGCTCTTCCTTTCTTTCTCATTGTGCACAATACAAGGTGACATTGTTTTCCCTCTTTTCAAAATGGAAAGAAAAGCATCTGGGTGATATGCAGTCTAAGCTTGCTGTCAAAAGCTTGGAACACTTGCCACCTTTCAGGGAAGTCCTAATTGAAAACCCTGGCTTGAGAGATGCAACAAATAAACTAGAAATGTGGAAACTAGAAATGAACAAAGGTGCAATTTAACTAGCAAACACAAGCAGTTTCTTTAAAAGATGTTTAACTGTTAATGTGTATTGAGACTTTTGAAGCTGAATCCCACAAGAATGGTTGAATGAAGACAATTTTGTTGTGACATTCCAAAAAATGTTTTTTATCTTTGTTGACTGATATGAAAGTTGAACTTTTTGTGATTTGAAAATGGTGGCTCCTTCACACAGTGGCAGCTGTAGTCACCTAGGATTAACCATGTGCAACTGATACAAATAATTCATTTGTTTTCTTTTTATTAGACCTATACACTCTGATCCCAATTGGACATGGACAAATCTCCAAATGCATTAGAAACTACTTTATGCCCTTCCCTTGATCAGAACAGCTCCCATATTGGATAGCATGCTCCATTAGCTGAAGCTCTGGTCACAATGATATCAATGAGCAAAAGTTTGCAACTTTTCCCATGCTGTTGCTAGCTGGCTAGCATTGTTAGAGCATCCAATTTCAGAAAACAACAGTACACGATAAACTCCCACTTCTGCTTAACTTTAAAGGTCACCTATTATGCAAAAACAACTTTTTCATCTCTTGTATACAGTACATAAACATGTGTCCCCTCTGTGTAAAGAGATTCTGAACGTTTCAGGAATAAAGACCCGTCTCTTTTTGTCCTGATCCATTTATATAAAAACCTGTCTGAAAATGAGCTGATCAGATTTTGGCCACTTTGTGATGTCATGACGTTTTTTTTTTAGCCAATAACCAACCAACCAACCAATCTCTCCCAAACCTTCTCACCTGAATCTCCTCCTAGAGCACCATTGTGTTCTTTTCAACCAAATATCTCTCAGAGGGGCGTGGGGAGGGGCTCCTTATTTTCATTTTAAGTAAAAAAAAACAGAGAATCAGCACTTTTGAAACAGGGCTGAAACAGAGGGGATTATGGGATGCTACAATGATCTGTTTGGTATTTCAGAGACATGTTTTGTATATATCTGAGACCTATAATATATTGTTGAAAATATGTATAATAGAATACCTTTAACACTGTATTGCTAAATAGTGTACAACTTCTATTAGATGAGTGAGAATAGGCTTGTGCATGAGACAAAAGCAGGGTATACCATTTAGCTACATGTTGGCTAGCTCAGTTCAAGTGTTTAGTCTAGATTATTCTCAGGGATTCAAGAACTTTTACTCTTCTTGCACAATGATACTAGTTCTCTATTGGAACAAGTGCTGTGAATCAACGTTTCATGATGCCCTCCATGAAAGCTGAATACTAAAAGTGACATGTGCATGATATGTGGGATATAGTGGTTCAAATTGACACTACAAACCTATCTGCGTTTCACAAGTGTCATTTTATGACAATGGCCACTGAAATATAGGTCACTTAAATTTGACTTTATTCCTAGCTATGTGCTGATTTTGTTCATTTACCATTTGTTGTGGTACACAGTTGGTTTAACAGAGCTTTGTTGGCGAAAGCAGCAATTAATGGTTGATAAAACCTGAATTTACAGGAGAGATATTTGGTTACAACAGGCTAAATATCTAAAGGTGATTGGATGGTAATTGTCTGTGGATTTGCCATGATGTAAACCCCATTCAACTAACATTTAGAAAAATGACTTTTTATTTAGTGGAGCTTTGTTTAGTTCTCTTTTTTGTTTTTTGTAAACAAGAATGCCAGGCATGAATCAAATCCAAGGTTTCAGAACTCCTACAAGCTGAATGCAGTGTATCACAGCATAATATATATGGTTGTGTTGACAGGGAGGATCTCTTTTGACAGCTTTATTCCCATTTGGCAGAGATTTGGTGTAGTGTGAATTGAGAGCCTGAGCTGCCACGGCTCTGTGACACGCAGACCACTGAATGCTAGCAAGTCGCTGTGTCATTAGGATTCGGATCAGGATGCCGTCTCAGTCGACACCAAGTGAGGTGAATGAACATGTCTGTCTGCAGTGAGACGTTTTTCTTTCAGAACCTGCTGTGACGCGTCTGGAGGGAAATTGCTTAGACTGACCTCTGTACTTGTATGTTATCTATCTTGAGTATTTCCCTATTAGTTTTTTTAACGGTTCTCGATCTTCAGGAGAAAGACGGCATGTCCCTTTACTTCTGGGTGGGATTTCCCTGAAGCGTTATTACCTGACGGGATATAAGAAATGCCACGAGTTCATGATAAACTTTCAGTTACATTGATTATTTGCACAGATGCAGAAGATTGTCCTTGAAGAATGAGTGTCTCTGCAGTGTTGGCAGTCAGTGTCACCAACTGCCAAGTCATAATTTTGCCTGTGTGCAAAATTGCATCTGCAAGCATGACAACATTTTCAACACACTGTATATCAATGAGGATTAAGACAATTTATATGTGGGGGGGGTGCACAGAGACGTACAATGTGCTGCCCCATCTCCTTCTGAGGAAAAAAATAAAATACCTAAAAAGGGAGTAGGGACGATAAAAACCTGTTACATTAAATTATTCCAAGTTTAAACCTCTGGAAGACGAGTTCTAAGCTGCAACTCAGCAAGATTGCCATTCCTCCCCCGTAATCTATTTAACCCCCAGGGGAACAGAAGAGGTATGGGCTAAATTAGTGTAATCTCAATGAGGGTTTCTTGAATATGGTGGTTTCAGCCAGTGAGGAATGGTATCCGCCTCCAGCCTCAGTGGCCTGACAGACAATGAGAATATGACCATGAGGATCGATACATCCAATCCCCCGTGATTAGGTCATCCATTAGTTCACTTGATCTTTCGACCCACTTACATAGCATAAGATGAAAACTGAATCGCTCAATACTTGCTGGATGATGAGTCCAAATCCCTGCGTTTCTGAAGGAGGAGAATGTTTTGATGCAGCACATGCAAATAAGTTTGTCTTTTGTATTTTGGTGGTGGTGGCGGAGTCAGGCAGACATCAACTGTCCCTTGAACATCACAGCGCCTCTGATCCTCGGCTCTCTGCAGCCTTATGAACGCTGTGTAGTGTAATGCATGTTCACATACTGTGTGAAATGCAAAACCCACACTGACTGAGCCGCTGCGAGCAAAAAATAACTGCCCCCTGAAAGTGTCTCAGCTCGACAGAAAGAAAAATCAATCAACGAAAGGAATTAGAGTTAAATAAAATAAAATTAAGGGGGGCATTTTAGTGTGCCAAATGTCTCTTTGCAATTATGGGGAAGAGAAGGAGTCAGAGATTAATCATAACAACCACTAAATGGAAGTCAGTTTGAAGATAAATCAGGTTCCCACTGTCAAGATCACTGTGTGAAAAAGGTCACTTGCTTTGAATCATTGCTCCGCCGGCACCAAAGAACAAGAAGGCCGATGCAGGGTAGTGAATTGTATTTTCATAAACTTAAAAAATAATTAAACTACAAATGTAATTTGGATTTTCTTATCTACATAATAAGACAGCAGTCGTGTTTGTGTTCAACATTGTTCTCTTTATTGCTGTGCCTCACAGTCCATGTAGTGCTTTGTGTCTGCAGTGCTGTTAAAAAAACATATGTTATGACGGCTCTTTAGCTGTGAGCACAGCAACTTGCTTTCGTTTAAAAGTCCACCAGGGAAATCAATACCTTGTTTACAGCTGGAATTGGACAGTCAATGTTACGATCATCTGTTTCCAATGACAGTAAAAGGCAGTTACTGGAATTATAATGCCAATTGTCTTTTAGAAGGTCAGCAATTGATCAAGAATTAGCATTACTTATCTTGCGATTAAGAGTATTAATCCATATTTATATGTCTGTTCAAGCAGTGCTATCCAACTGGAGGTGCTTGTAACCCAGGGGGGTTACTTGTGTAGTTGTCAGGTACATGGAAAGGTTTCAGAGTAGCTCAGAGATTCTGAAGCACAGAGCACTGCTGTGGTGATTGAAGGTGTTTGAGAAGTATGGCAAGAGAGCAGAGTTGTTTAAACAGCTAAAATGTATCAAATTCTACTTGAATGTAATGTCAAATATCGCAGGACACTTAAATGAGTATTGGATATATTGTTAAAATTGCTCAAAGTAATGGATAATCGGTTGAAAGAGTTATCTTGAAGTCATGGATGAACGTGTTACATTTATTGGCCTAAGGTATAGAATGAAGAGTTAGGATTGTTAGCTTAAAATGACGGATTAAAGGTGGAAATAGTTATCAAAAAGTAGGACATAAACTGTAAAATAATATTATAAACATTCTTAAAAGAAAGCTAAAGATAATGGACGAACAGCAGATGTTAGCTAGGGTTAGCCTGTCATTTAAAACAGATTGGGATGAATATAAATTGTCAGCTAAATTAGGCAAATGGATAAACAGCCAATTTAGTAAAAACATCTGGGTATATGATGATATAGCTAGAGCCTAAATACAAGGTTAAAACAGATGAAGCTAAAATCATTGTGATTTGAATAAACAACAACATTTCTGGACGAAGGTTTTATTGTGTTTTAGTTATGCCTTGCTGCTGTATGTTGTATGTACTATAACCCTGGTACTCTATTCCATGCTTTTCTTTACATGCCAGTGAAGAGAAGCAATGCCAATACAATCAGTTAATATGGTGAACAACACATAATGGAGAAGTGTAGCTTCAGCCATACCAAGTCGTAGCTAAATTGATCAAATTAAACATTTATGAAAACATTATCATAGGCTGTCAGTATTACTTTGGCTTATTTGATTGTATCGGAGCCGTAACAGCATGTAAATACTAAATGTAAATACTGAGTGGCAAATATGCAAAAACGGCGTCGTCCTTGGAGGTCATATTTATCAGCGCTGTGTAAGCTGCTGCAGTAACCCTCCACTGTTGTTCTTGTTAGTCGCTGAACAAAAGACCCATCAGGCGGTTTGTCACGGGGGGGCGATAACAGTTGGCCAGGTGAGTGGAGGTCAGAGCACCCTGATGCGGGGTAGGGTAAGGGCAGGGGGAGATGTAATGGAGGCATGGCAGTTAAATGCCGGGGGCCCCCGTGGGGAATGGGACGGGGGGCCACATCACCTCAGGCATCTCCTGACCGCCGGTGATTGATGGGGAAGAGCTGACGAGCGGCTCCCAATGTCACTCTCCAATTAAATAACTCTCACGGCTGAACTGCAGCCCCCCCCTCCTGCAATACACCTCCCTCTTCTCCTCCCTTTCACCTTTCCCTCTATTATCACACCCCCACACTCTGTACTCCATCTCCCTTTAAGTTGATTCCTTATTTAGTCCATGTTTATTCCTTTAGATATATAGCATTGCATTGTTAGCCTACATGTCCATTGTCCCCTGTGTCCTTTTTCACTTTTGCTAACTGCTTTTGCAGGTATGACAGACAGAGGCTTTCTATTAGTTTGGGTCAGTGCTCTAAGTGACAATTGAAATGTTTTCTGTTTCAAAAAAATGCTATTAGCACCAGGACAATCCCACAGAGGATGGCTAATGATCAGGACTGTGTTGAAAGTGAATGTAGTGTTTTCTCATGGGAGAACAGGTGTACATATTGCAAATCAATGTACATGTATGTAGAAATGAGAGTTCAAACTGTTTACTCTGATGAGGCCCGGGAAGAGAAGCTGTGCAAATGCACGTGATATTAATTGGGGACGCCTGTGCAATGTTTACAGTCCCTAATTAAAATGGTAAATAATACTGGTTTTGCTTTCAAAGGTCTGTAAGCGTAAAGGTGCAGCAGTTCACAGAGCCCAGCCTCATGCTTCTTCTGCCACTGCAGGGGCTCCGTTCGCAGCTAATTGGATGAAAAACAGAAATAGAGATGAAGAAGTGCAGTTAAAAAGGGAAAAAAAGTCAATTTGGAAAGCACGAATTGTTCAATGCAAATTAAAAAAAACGGGACCCTTTAATTTGCTCCTCAAACATGCAATTATTGTATTGAGGAGTTAATTAATTCTCAATGTGAACCAGAGAGGCGTTCATTTCCTATCATTGGTTGAAGGTGTCAAGAATTTAGTATTGATTTTCTTCTCACCAGCGAGGCAATCATTTAACAGTACACATGCCATCTGCTGCCAAAAACCTGGCAGGTTTGGAAACTCGGCTTCTCATTCTCTCTGCCAAAACGCTGCGTGTGTCTCTGGCTCCCTCCCCGCCAACTTATTTTGGTCAAACTATTTCGATAGGCTCCCTCCGCTCCAGTCAGGGAGGATTTGGCTCAGATGGGAGCGTTTCCTGTCTCGTATACGCGCACTGACTCTCCTCGCTGCTGCGCGTCCCCTGTTGCCGATGTAAGACCGCGATAGATACCCAAAAGCCTGCAGCTGGGGTTCCCTGCACAGAGGCAGCACTGCGCAGGATAGAGGGGAGAGATAGAGGGAGAAAGGGAGGGAGAGAGAGAGAGAAGGATCAGACTTGCCACATCCCCGCCAAGGGTGAGCATTTACGCGCGATCCAGTAGCCGATCTCCAGCAGCCCTGCTCTGCCACCAGGACTAATTTCATCATGAAAACTTTCAAACTCTTCATTTTCACATGAGCTGTTTTTCTCAGTTTGGTGCGTGGTGTGAACAAAACAACTTTTCGCAGCAGACACCATCTGTGCCGCGGCGAAGTTATCTTCTTCTGGTGAGTAATTATTCCAATAGATGTTAAAGCGCACTGAGGATAGTTTTAATCAATTGTAGAGTTTATTTAACATTCCCCACAATGCATCACTATGTATTCAGTGCATTTGTTGTCCCGTCGCTTATTCTGTAATTAGTATTCCATGGACACGGGTTTCCTGCTGCGGACGCTCGCTGAGAATTTGACTGTCTGTGTGCCTGATTCCCAACATGTTCCTTATTTGCCACCATCCTCTGTCTTCTTTATTTCATCCTAACCCCCGAAGTTGTAGGGATGTTTAATCGATCTGTATTAATGATGCGCGTTGTTTTTTTGTATCGGACAAACTGTCTCTTATCGATTCGGGGAACAGGTGCGCCCCGCGAACTTTTTTCTGCATCGTGCAGGTGTTGACAGCAAATGCGCAATGATTGATACTTAACAGCAGGGTCAACGCAGTCAGGTCACATCTGTGCGCGTGAGGAGCCGAGCACGGGGCTCCCTGCTAATTTACACTGCGAAGAGTCGCTGAGTGCACGACTGCAGCATCTCATTTTATAAATGTGGAGCGGAATTAAAAAAACTGCAAGCACGCGAAAAAATGAACTTCCATTCAATCAAATTAGGGTTTTTAAAATAAAAATAAATATGTCTCAACAGAATTCATGACATTTAATAACTGCAGTGGGAATAAGAAGAAGACATTTGAACAATGTTCCACTTGTTTAAGGACATGCAATAATGTGATTTATAATAATGACGTTTTTTTGCAGCACAAGCGTATTATTTTCAAGCAAAAGGCATTAACTTATATGAGCTCTGTGTGTACAAAACAAGTGGTTTTTAACTGAAAGCCTGTAGTCCTCAAAGCGAGTGCACTATTTTATTATGATATAGTTTTCTGCAACCCATCAGCAGCATTCATAATTTATATTATTGTGGCTATATGGACATGGAGGGATGTTATTGTGTCTGTGCATCTGTGGGGAACTTAAAGTCTCAGTTTTAGGACTTTTTAGTATCATAATTCCTACACATATTTAGCTTTTTCTCTGAACAGATTCGTTTTTGCTTATTTATGATGGGAATATGAAATAAAAAGCATGAATTGCACAAGATAGGAGTCCTTCAGTGTCACAGCTCAGCCTTTTTTACTTTAAATTATCCACTCTGGATTCAAGGATAATACTACATTGTAAAATTCTCTTTTCAAGGGTTATTGAATGAAAAAGGCTAATACATCATATGTATTACACAAAAGCTAGCCTATATGTTACATTGTGTCTTTCCATGCAGCACGTGAAACATAAACAGCATTATTTTGTCTCAAATACAAGCTTAGGATGCCAGAAGAATTCAAAAATAATTGGAGACAAACAATCAGGAATTTGAGGAGACCGCCCTTCAACAGGGTTCAAGATCCCGAATCAGCCTTCAGAGTCAGAGTCCTTGAAGAAACAGCAGCTTGTTGTCGCTCTGTTGCTGACCCTCTGCCCCCTTTTTTCTCCTCGAAAGAATCAAACAAAGAGGGACGGTGCAGGACAAAAATCTGTTTCAAAACTGCTCATAGGCTACCTTTTTCTTTTCTCACATCAAAAAAGGTCTCACTATTTGATGAAATGAAATCATAAACAGCGTTTATGAAGTGTCTGAAACCATAATTAACTTATGTTCTGAGCCCTTTGTGTAGTGTGTTCTGACCCACGAGTGAAGACACTCAATGATTGAGGAGAATATGGATCAGAGGAAGCGTGTGATTGGTTACTGAGCGCTGTAGCACTGGTAATCCTGTTGTGAGACTGGCAAATGGGATTAGGACACTGTGTGTAAGAGCAACAGATCCGAGGGATGACTGGGAGGCTTTACATTCACGGCTTTATCTCACATTTTCACTTAATTTCCCTTCATGGCTTTGACACTTTCGCCCCAACAAAGAGTCTGTTTATCCACAGGGAGTCCAGCATGGACTTTGAGCATTATCTTTAAAAGGCTCGGCTGAGTTGACCAGTAGATTGTATTTCATGCTGATATTTCAATATTGGTAAATAATGAGAAAAAAAGTACCAGCTCTTAGATAATTTTGGCACCAAAATATTGCCATTGCTTGAAAGCAGAATTATTACAAGCTAGAATGCATTTAAAATTGATTGATATCTGATATTAAAGCAATTATTCTGTTTTGCACAATTCTCCTATTCCAGCTTTTTCTTGGTTTTTAGCTCCACTCTCACTCATAATATTTGCAGACATCAGGAAGTGGCTTTCAGTCCTGTACAAAAACAACTTCCACCCAGTGAGATAATCCATCACAGACGACACAACGCCGGCATTTGTTTTTTCTGCCCAAGTTTTTAATTTTTTTTCTGCCTCATTGTCACTTCATTTTGCCCAAGTCGAGTGTGTTCCTATCAGAGCTGCAGTGCATTACACTCCGCTTGCTGTCAATCATATAACAGGAAGAAGGAAACATGTCCATGAAACACACATTCATCTGCTTGTTTGCGAGTATAACTACCAATTTCAAGCTAGATTTGGCGTTGGGTGCTTTTAATCTTTAAAATGATTAACAATAAAAAATGAATTGAAAAGATTGATTTTCTCTGCAGCATGAATTGCTTAATAATCTCGACAAATTCACTACACAGCAAATCAGCCAAAGCTCATTTAATAACAAGCCAATATCTGCTGCACCCTAAAGAGCATTAGTGTTATCTCCTGTCTGTATCTGCCTCCCATCTCGGGGTTTGTTCGGCGTAATGAAAGCATTAACCTGGCCACCTGGCTCAAACTGACCCTGCTCCCATCCCCCCCAACCCCCCCCAATACCACCGCTGCAACCTGCCTTCACAACCCTGCAGCCAGATCTGCTCCACTTTCCACCTACATTGTCATGCACAGGCAGTGACTCTGTATGTGTGTGCACGTTCATGTGTTGCAGCCTATTCCATTCCCCATTAAAGTGGTTCAGGGTGTTTCTACAGATGTATGGCTTCTTGGATAAAGCCTTGCCTTGTGGATGTTTGTGTGTTTTGTGTAACTTGACTATAAAGTCGAAGAAAAACATGTTTAAAGAAAAAAAAAAAGAAACTTCCAAGGTGCTAGATGCTTACAAACCCCGTCTAGCTGCCTGCAGAGGTGACAAGCACGCTGTTATTATTTATTCCTAGGTTGATAATTAACACCAAATAATGACTTTGCCATGGCAAAATAAAACAAATGACTTCCACAGGAAGTGTAGTGTGCTGTTTCTATTTAGCCAGGGGGAACAGAGAGGAAGCAAAAGGAGAACTCAAGAATCTGTGTGGGAAGAAAGAGGTCACTTTATGCCAAAGCAATTACCTTCCTCATCCAGGGCCCTGCCAATACTCCTGTGTAGAGGAGAGGGAAAGAGAGGTCAGGGAGGAAATAAATATATGTGTGGCGGAGTTGTTTAAACGCCTGCTTTCAGAAGACCTCCTGAAGTTTAAATGCCATTTCTGTCAGTTTCAAGATATTGCGAAAAATCTCCCAGCAAAGTCTTGTGTGTGTTTTAATGTTCCTCCTTCAAAACATTTACTGAATTTCAAATTAGGCAGATAACAACAGCGATATTATGAAGTTTAATGTAATTGCACAACTACTCGGGCCTGCCTGGATGTGTTGTGACACGAAGAACATTATCTGTCAGGCGCTGATGCTTTTCTTTACTTTGACAAGTCTTCATGTTCTGGCATCTTGGGGGATCGGCATGACGACGACGGGGAGACAGATCCCCCGTGCATTTGCTCAGTTCGGCAAACAGACTGCTGGGAGTAGAGGTCAGGAGCACTCGGGCCATCGTGCTGCTGACAGCTCCGATTTATTTTTTATCTCGGTGATGAGAGCTCGCCACACAGATCATGTGGCTTGTTAGTGTTGAGTGGCGAGCGGCGAGCCCCGCCACCATTATGCCACGCTCTTATACAAAGAAAATGTGACACAATAATGACCTTGGTGAGGTAAAGCCCAGATAATTGGGAGCCAGCTGAATGGCGTGTGATTGTTATTCAACGCGGCCGCTGTTGTTTCATTCTCTGTGAAATCTCCTTGCGGGTCATTTCCTCCTCCATCTTCCCTTTATTAACATTTTGACCTCCCCCCATTTATCTTTGCCAGGTGTGAGGGTGAAGGATATTGTGTTGATTGTATGTGCAAGATTTACTGTCTACTCCTTTTTGATCAATCTCTCCAGAATTGGTGAAAAACGTCATTATCATTGCATCAGCAAGCACATTACTTGCTGCCTAAAGTGACTGCGGTCACAGAGGCAATTTTGCTGACGGTACTTTCTCTCTTCTCTCCTCTGTGTCTCTGTCTCTCCCTTTTTCCCCCCTTCCCTCTCTCTCTGTTCTGATAGGTGCCAATTATACAGCCTGTGTTGAAGCCTGCCCGGTCGCACTGACCCTGTTACCCAGCTTTAATGTCAACTCCCTGGCTCCTAAGTGGAGGGAATTACCCCACTTTTCGTCTCCAATCAGGAAAAAAGAAGAGCAAGACAGCACCATGCAGAGCTTGACTCTTTTTCAACCCATGTGCTCTTTTCATGGTCTGACTGCTCTTGCTCTTTGGTGAAACACAGGGTCAGGACTGTGTGGATAAAACCTTGAGGGGTTTTGACATTTCCGCCGTACTGTCTGTTTTCTTTTCCCTTTTTTTTTTTGCTCTTTTTTTTTTCTGGCGTCGCTGCTTTTTGGAGGGGATCCAGATGATGGGGTGGTGTTGCTCGGGCATATGCAGAGCCCTGGCTCTCCTGGCACTCCTGTTTCCCTCGCGGGAGAGGGGCTGCTGGGGGCTGAATCCCAGCTCTGGGGATCTGGAGAAGTCCCCACACTCTGATCCAGACCCCTGGGAGGCCCTGCACAGGCACAAACGCAGCTGGGTATGGAACCAGTTCTTCGTTTTGGAGGAGTACACAGGAAATGAACCACTCTATGTTGGCAAGGTAAGCTACTGACCGTGTTATCACTGCTTTACAATGTCGTGTTACATGCATATTAAAAAGAACAAATTCTCTGCTTATAAAATACGATTCACACATATCCTATTTGTGCACATCTGGCAGCAGGTTTAGTGCGTCTGTACACTAATACACATATCAATAACCTCTTACCATAATGACCTGCAGAAACTGGGGCACAGCAGTGAGTTCTACATAATCCCAGTGCCCTATATAAAGCGTAAAACAAATGACAAGACATAACGCAGCGTAGGAAGGTATTTTATTCCTACCCGGGCTGAACTATGTGCTCGAAAAAATCCGCAGTTTCAGTTAAAAGGCCTGTGTACGACGTGACAAGGTAATTTGCATCGTAATCAGTCTCCAGGAAAAAGGTATATCAAATGTGTCTTTGTACTGTAGGTGTTCTGCCAAGGTACAAGCAGATGGATCAAAGTAATGCATGTTTTGGCAGATATATAGGTTTAAAACTTCCCAACTTTACAAATGGCATAGTTTAACTGAGGGTGTACCTACTAAGTGACTCATCATGCATTTCTGAGATTCAGTAACACTGCTATTTTCACTTCCTCCGGTAAAAACTGATGGATGGAAGCAGCATTTCAGTGTTGAGCTGGTATGAATTGATATTTGTTGTCCATTTTGACATTTTATTGTTATTTATAAGCCGGTCATTTTGTTCATTGTAAGTCAGCAAAGTAACTCAAAGCTGCCACTTGTAAGGAAGTAAAAAGTGCATTATGTCACTGTAAGATGTTGTGGAGTAGAAGTTTGAGGTAGCATAACATGGAAATAATCAAGGAAAATACATATATAGGTACATCCAAATATCAAAAACTTGACCCAACATACATATTTACATTCCACCACAATTTTTTGGGAGTAAATAGTACAATATTCCCCTTGGGATGTAGTCAAGGTGAAGTATTACGTATCATAAAGTGGAAATACTCATGTAAAATGCAGGCACAGGTACCTTAACATTCAAAAACGTATTATTACAGATGTCAAATAAATGTTATACAGAAAAAAGTACATTATTTCCGTCCGAAATGTATGAAGTAGGTATAAAATAAAGTAAAATGTACTTAAATAAGTTCTGAATATCGAGAAAATAAAAGTAGTTACACTCCAATACAGAAGTAAATAGTTACTATAGCTGACAAAAAAGTGGTATGGCAAGGTAAGATTTTCCTATTGTTAAATTATAAAGCAGATTGAGTGGCTATAATGAAGTAAAATACACGGATAATAATCTCAATATATACAATGTACTGATACTAGGGATGTGCATCTCCATCACTGAGGCCGATGCGATGCGCATCTCGATACGTTGCCACGATACGATACATTAACGATACATTTGAAACACCAGGCGATGCGATACGATACGATTCACCCCTGTTGCGATACAGTTCGATACGATTTGATTCAACATTATGCGATTCGGGGCGATACGATACGATTCAACACGATGCAAAAATAATGATACTTCAATATGGTACGACAGAGGATTTTTGTTTTATTCCTTATATGCAGCAAATCGTACATTAACAAAAAAGTGCTTTACATATTTGGTACTGCACATCCCATCATGCCGTTTATTTTTTTACCTTTAAAAGCTCTCCAGAGTACAATTGTATAACACCTCACAGTTAAACAATGTAAGGATGCATTGCTCATGATTAACAATGTGCAAATAACAGCTACCATAGAGCAATGCCCATACAGCTGCCAGCCTGATGTGCTTAACACTCAGAGGCTAACTCACCAGTGAGCAGAAAGCAGTGGTTTCTATCTGAACAATAAAGAAAACAAATAACCTTTCACAAACAGGTATTTCATAATTGTTTACATTAAGGAAGACATTTAAATTATTATTGGCCGTCACAGGCTGCTGTAAGCTAAACACCTCTCTCTGACAGAACACCTCACTGAGTGATTTAACTCATATGTCTCACTTTCAGGTTTCTCTTTTCAGTCGCAGACCCCATGTCGCCTCTTTATGTGCGTCGCTAAGTTCCTCGAACTACTTGTGTACTTTAAAGCGGCTCGGCATCGTTAACAATTTGCGAGTGATTTTTCAAGTTGACCGTCTGTAGTAATAGTGCCGCGCACATATACCATCAGGACGTTACTGATGGGGTGCGGCTGCGGAGTGATACTGTGTGTATGCAAGTCCGCATCTATGTATCATGGCTGTAGACCTGTTAAGTAATAAAGATACCTCATACAAAGGTCTACGGATACCTTATTACTCTCCATGACCTGCGGTCAACTATATAGCAAATGACTATTACACCGTCTTTCTTGAACAATCCGAAGTGTTGCCAAACGTTTGATTTGTAGGTATTTTTCGGTGCGCTGTGTTTCTCTTTCTCCTCAACTTCCGTGTGTGTTGATAACTGAGACTCTCGTCCTCCGTAGTGGCGAAGCAAATATCAAAGATCGTCTCTGCTGAGCGTTGACAAGATGAGGGGATTTTATATGAATGAATCGGTTTTTTACCGATGCAAAGACGCTAGGCAATTGATGCATCGCGAGTTCAACCCGGTTCAACCCAAACTGTAGCCGATGTGCACTCTTTCAACCGGTGCACTCGCATCTTGAACGTTTATGCCGGTGCACCGATGCGAATCGGTGAATCTTAACATCTCTAACTGATACGCATTCATAATATCGACAACATATTCCCTTCTATATGTTGAAACTGCCTGTGTGTGGTGTTCACAAAGCTTTCAGCACCACCCTCTAAGTGGACAGCTCTCGTCTGGAAGATGGCTCCAGTGTGTAAGCAGGCCAGATGGGTCTTGGATTGCTCTCCAGATCCCTGTTATCTTGGAGAATTTTCTGGTCTTATTATTAAATTAATTTTCATCTTTCCGCTCATCTGCAGGATAATCATTCTCATCTGCATGTATTTGCAGGGTCTGCTCTCACAAGCCCATTTCCTCGCTGCCTCTGAACTGGATTAGCGTCTCCATCTGGAATTAGGATACATTTGACGGTCCTGTTGTTCTCCCTTTGAGTTTCTCGCCAGAGGGAGGCTGCAGGAAAGCACCTAAATCAGAATGAGCTTATTTGTGACATTGCTGCAGTTCAGCTAAAGGTCGTGTCTTGTCCAAAGTATCTTCAAATCCAGTCTTGTATGATGTGTGTGTGTCCAGTTATCCACTCTATCTGACTGAGTATTTTGCTGTGAACGTTTGTTGTGTCCTTGTGCTGTGTTTACTATCGAAAGAAGAAAGGCCAGTGTAGATTTCTAGTGTTTCTTTTCTTTTACATTCCCTTATGTTTGATTGCTTTTCTTGTTATTAAATCCCCAGGGACGTGAACATGCTGATTATTAATTCATAGATGTGTTGAGATATGCTTATCCCCAGTGAATACACACATTTGCCCATCCTTTTTCTAAAAGGGAGCACATTTATGATTTGTTATGACTCATGTTTTTGTGTGTTTATAGTGGCACGTGTGAAAACAACAGACTGGGCTACATGTTTTCATCTGACCTCGTGCCCAAGCTCAATCTAACCCTTTAAGGAATCTGAAAAATCCGATTCACTTACTCCCCGCAGGCAGGGCCGTCTGCCTGGGAGCTGGAGAAGCTGTCACATTATTTGTTCCCCAAGATCACGGTTGTCACATAGTGTGTGTTCTTTTGGTATCACAAGGGTGGCGGCTGCTTCAAAAAGTCAGAGCGGGCCACCCTGACCTTGTGACTCAGTGTAAGCGACATGGAAGGTCCCGCCATGTCAACAGAATGCCCTTAATGGATTTTCTTTTGCCACATTTAGCCAAACCTACGAAGTCAGCTTTAAAGCTCTAACAGATCATAGGCAAAAGCACCAGAGTTGCATTAACAGTAATGATTTTTGTCACATGTGTGTGTATCTCAAATGAAAAACAATAGAAACTGTGTCCAAACAATGGCACCCTCGCTGCACAATTAGTTCATTTATTTGGCTGCAAGCAAAGGGAAATATGATATAGTTGGTAGGAAATTAGAAGTCATCACTTTGGCCTGGCTGCTCCCTTTTCATCTGCACCCTGCTTGGCTTTAATGCTTTCTGTCAGATTTGGAATTTCACAACCAAATGTCCTATTATGCCTTGGCACTGTGCCTGGGGTAAGTGTACTGGCCTGGAATCAGCTGCAGTCACATCAGGCCGGTGGAAACATACATTAGGGAACAAACTGCACGGCGGAAAATTGGTGACGCACATATTGAAACAAGCAAACAAGCCACAGCAACTCATCCACTTAGCAAACACTTACTTGTAAACATGATTTGATTAGCATTTTCTACTGGGTGTTCATGCGACTAAATATTTGCAAGTGTTGACACGTACCAATCTAGCTTCTGCTGAATAAGCATCGTTCGCAGGCGTGTTATTTTCCAACACATGTTCTGATCTTTTGTTTTGGGACATATCATTTTTATAGTTTGTGTTGCCTCACATCTTGGGAGGTGCCAGCGCACACAGACACACACACACACACACACACACACACACACACACACACACACACACACACACACACACACACACACACACACACACACACACACACACACACACACACACACGCACACACACGCACACACACAGAGCCCTTATACTAAATCTCACTTTATTTATAAAGATGTTTTCAAATGTGGCAGTCCAGCTAACCATCGGAGTAATGGCTGGGCTTATTTACTTCACTTTATAATTATGGCTGCATTCAGACTCAGTCTCACAGAAGGACTCCTTCCAATACAAATAAAAGAGCCTCAAATGAAAAAAACATCTCCTGATGGAAGAATCTCTTAGCTCGCTGTCATATCTTCAAGTGAGACTGAAGAAAGGGAAATTGCCCGTCTCGTACGCATGGGACACAGGAAATGTTCATGTTCCTATTGCAACAAGTTTTACAGTTTGATCACAACCATTATGCATTTTTGCGAGCATGCATCATTAGTCATTTCTGACCTGGTAGCATGAGCCCCGTGTTGTGCATGACAGTGATTTGGTTTAATAATCATCAGGGGATAATCCCACAGATGATTACAATGGAGACAGCGCAGCAGTTGCTATACACGTTACTTCATTAGCATTCTATTAGACGCTCACTGTCAAATGGGTTAGAATCAGAGGGCGCAGGGTGCTCTCGCAGAAAGGTTAGTCTCAATAGCATCTAGTCACATTCGCTGGTGCCGCGAACACATCGGGAGCAGCATGTTGAGCTGGGGAGGAGGGTGATTCAAGCTGACAAGGGGGGGGGACATCATACACACAGTACCCAGGGACAAGGGCTCACAGAGGGGGGAGCTCATGAGACATCCTGGGGGCCTCTGGGATGGTGGGGAAAGCCTTAATCTGAGCCAAGGAATCAAAGAGGATGAAAAACGGCAGTGTAAACCAGACTAGAGGGTAGTTATCAGCGGGGTAGGGGAGAGGACATTGTTTACTCCTTCCCTCTCACATATAGGGCCACGACTGGAAGTCAACATCAGGGCGTTTTTTGTCCAGTAACGAGGTCAGGGCAAGGTCAACGCTGTGGACTGATTCAAAACTCAAACATGCAATAACCTGTAAATGATGAATTGCCAGCTGCAACTGAAATACCCTTATGCATCCAATTAACAATGGCAAAGGAGTATAGTGAGTTATAGAAATGGCAGCTCAGTTTCAGTCTTTTTTAATATTTTGGCACACATTTATGGGTTCACCAAGTTGACACCACACATTTTAGTGTGCAAATAACCATATTATTTTAACATGAACCTGACCTTAACCAAAACGAGAGTTTGACACTGCCTCGAAAGCGAAAAGCAAAATACATCACGTTTTACAAAATACGCTTATTTGCTTTCCAATGTGGATTCACATAAAAATCAATTCCACTCTCATGGCGGTCTATGATGCTAAAGCCAGCAGAGTTAGCTTAGCTTAACAGCTAGCCTGAAAGAGCCAGCTCCTCAAAGCTCACTAATTAACACTTCATATTTAGATTGCTTACTCCATAAACTAAATAATCGAAAATGACAATTGGCTGTTTTGCGGATCGTTACGTTCCAGACTTTCTTGGCTATGAGCAGTTGCTAGGAAACTAGAGAGTTACCTGAAAGAAAAAGCTTTGTTTTCCAAATTGTTGAATTCATCGTTAAACCTCAGCTGTCAAACTTGTTTTTCTAAATTACCTATACCATATCACGATTCTAGAGAAAAAGACGGAAACTATAGGAAATGTTGCATTTATCGCACTTATTGTTTCATTATTGTCTACTTTTGAAAGGTTTGGTTGTAAAGGCTAAATCTTTTGTAGAGATACAATAATTGTGTGGGGCTAACCAAAAGTAACATTATAATTGACATTTGGTAAATATTGTTCTAGCAAATCAGGTAGTTCTTAAATCTCTGTCCTTTTATACCAAATCGTTTTTAAATATGACAAAAATCAAGACACACAAAAAAAGAATTGAACACATTTCTGACTTGAGTGACAATGGTGCAGGTTGCTTAAATGCTGTTTATATTTTGTTCGATGTCATGAAGTTGTGTTTAACCTCCAGACATTTGGTGAAGCCTTCGGAATTGCATGATGTCCCTAAAGAGAAGAGGAAGGATTATAATGGTGAGAGCATACCCGCCCTAACACATAGCAATACTAACAGGAGAACGAGAGATGTCAATTACTCACAATTTGTACACCTTTCCGCCATCCTGAGACAGGGTGAATAGGGCGTTATCGCAGAAAAACAGACCTTTTTAGATTGCAGGTCTGCAGCTGCTTCCAGCCATTAACTCAGAATCCTTTCTGCAAACACATTCTAAATGTGACAAATCTGTCAAATGTGTTGTTCTCAGGGCATGAGAAGAACTACATCCCAGAATTCTTCCTACTTTGTCCACACCGTGTTGACCAAAAACACCTGTCCAAGTAGGTGAAAGAGAAATAACCCAGATGTTCGTTTTTAAAAGTGTTGACTTTGTACATTGATTTACTTTGATGTGTTTGCACTTATCACAGAAGCAGTTTGTCTTTTTCGGCAAACTAAAGTTGTTATTTAGAGCTCAGGATTTACTCACTCTCCCCTTGTCTCACCTCTCGGCTTCAGCTCTTAAAATTTATGGTGGTCCGTTTATGGCTTGATAGAAACAAAGGTACATCATTGTGACATTTGAATCCTCTTTCTTGGAGCCTGTAATACTGTAAGCTAATTAAATATTAAGGTCTATTGTGGGAGAACGGGAGTTGTGAGATAGATTGTATGTTTTTTTTTGTCTGAATCCTATTTTATGTGCCTCTTTTATCATGGCGTTGCGGATATTTCCTGAAGTGCTGAGGTATTGAATTTCTCACATCCCCAACAGGTCTGATCGTGAATAATTCAAGGGAGGTCCTCCACCTGTGCTGAGAGTATAGATGTACTATGAATGCACACAAAAGTGAAGATGTTTCCTATCTCTTTTTTTCCCCTCTACAAAATTGATAACGAGTGGCTTGGAGACTACAATGTTTGGCGTAATGGTCGTATCAAACGTTCTCCATTTCGATGAATAATGTAATCGTGCCGGGCTCAACAGCAGTTCATGTTTAGCAAAGCATTCTGTTAAATGTCTGACGGTTGTTCCTCGTAGACGTGGTGTAAAGAAGAGGTGAGAAGACCACTTACCTTTAGTGAATATTGTATTCAGTTAATTGACGTGACGTGAGAGACGTACAGTAAGTGAGAAATCTTGGTCAGACCTCTGTTTGCTACTTGACTTCTGCTCCTCAAAGATATCACACTTCTCTTTTTTGATGCACTGACTAATTACATTCCACATAATATCAGTATGAAATGATAGCAGTTTGATATCTGAAATTGGTTTTTCATACAGCCTGATACACCATTAGACATGAGATTGAGGCATTACAAATGTTTTCTTAATGGTTCTTAATTTGATATTCTGAGAATTGATACACTAGCAAACAACTATTTACCATGTAAGGTTATAGTGGAGTAATGGCTACTGGATCAGAGAAATCCCCATGCTCCAGATTCTGTATTAAAAAACCTTAAAGTACATTTTTGGAGATATTGAGTTTCCTCTTTTCCATTTTTTACCACATATACCATTACAGAATTACCCATTGTATTTTTGAGATTTATATATACTGTATCACCCTCTACGGCTTATGAGACCCCCCGTTTAAAGTCTTTGGATCTACTTTGAACTTAACAAACATTTGTGCTTCATGGTAATCTGATTATTCCCCACTTTCAGCCTTAGTCTAATTTCAGAAGCATTTATCTAAGTGAGAAACCTGGTTTCCTTTTTCATGTTAACAGAAGGAACACTAATTGGATTAAAAGAGGTAGATTTGTGAAGGTGAAACCCAATTTCTAGTTTTAGTATAACCTTATCTGGGTTTTTGGGAGTTGTAACCCTATGTTGGAGAGTACCATTAAAGAAACCCATCACCAATTATTCCAAACCAGAGGTATTATGTCTCATGCGTGGAAAGAAAGTAAGTAAATCTAGGCTGAAATTAGGATTTGGTCACATATACTATACATTCTATGATATTTGTGATTAGGAAGAAAAGAAAGACTGAGCTTTATGTTATTATCACCCCACCCAATAAACACCCCAGTAAACTCCATCCTCAATCCTCAGTCAATTATAACACATTCAGACAAGATAATGCAATGAAACGCGAGCAAGTCTTCAGAAGTGGTAAAATAACAACCAGTAGAGAATAACTTTTGAAAAAGTCCACCTTTAACACTTTACAAAGTGAAATATGACTTCCGATTTGACCCATACTGAAACTATGGATTGTAAAATTCTGCTCAAATTCTGTTTTAAAAATACAATTTAGGCTTCCAATCATTTTGTGTTGTTAAATGTATTCCCACTCTTCTGAAACCAAGACATCATTATAAAAATAATTGTAATACCAGTTAGCCTTTCTTTTCACAAATCTTTGAAATAGCACATTTTCAAACATGAATATGTATGAATCAAACCTAAATAAAGCCTTCTTTCAAATGTTTTTTTTAAACAGCTTGAAATGTAGTAAACATATACCATCTATAACTGTTAAGGATGCCGTAAAACCTCTCTGCCTTGTTGCATCTCAGTCCATTTCCTTTCTCATCCAAGATGTAAGACCCAGGGTCCAAAGATGTTGGAGTTCTCTCTGTGTCAGTGCCGGAAAACAGATTATTATTTTCCAGTAGGTGCGGTCAAATTTGAGTTTTTTCTTGAATGTCCATACAAAACATCTGGGTAATCCCTTCAATAGCAAAACATAATTCAGTCTGGACCAAAGTGGAGGCCCATCCCATGTTGTCATGCCATTAAAAGGGCTAAACATATTGTAACAAGGTTCAATTATATGATTGATATAGGTTTGAGTTACTGCAGCCCATTTGACAGCGCTTTTGAGTGTACAACAGACACCCCATCTTCCGCTGACCATAATGAATTGCTATTACAAAGTGGTCGTTTGCATGATTTATATGAATGGTATACCGTCTTCATAGTCATTTGCATGCACTTTGTGTTTACAATAATGCACTTACGGTTAATTCTAACGTACGGTAAGGCTGCTTTGTTTTTTTAATGCTCGAAGGAGTAGAAATACATTTGCTCTCTCACCTTAACTTGATTACTCTCAGTAGTGTGTGTGTGTGTGTGTGTGTGTGTGTGTGTGTGTGTGTGTGTGTGTGTGTGTGTGTGTGTGTGTGTGTGTGTGTGTGTGTGTGTGTGTGTGTGTGTGTGTGTGTGCGCGCGCGCGTATGGCAGCTCTGCTATAACCTGAAGCTTCCTCTCCTACCACATTCCCACACAAAGACACACACACAAGCAAACACACACTTTACACAACCCAACCCCCTCACGCCCTCCTCTAGACATTTACTATCCCATGGATATATGTTAAAACCAGGCGTGCATTGGCCACCTATTGCTGTAATTAAATTCAGTCATAATGAATCATAGCGCCTAATCCTAAAAAAGCCTATATTTCCACAGGGAATAGAAATGACCTACATGTACTGGGAAATCTCTTATAATAGCCTTTTTTTACTACTACTCCCTTACTTGGCATTGGCTCTGAAAGCATGGAAATCACGCACAAACTTCACTTTGAGTCGTGTTGAAATTTCCATATCAGGGCTCTTCTGTTTACATATGTAAACTGCACATCACACAGGGCATCGTTAACAAAATGGTGGCAGCTAAAAAAGATGTATCGCAAGTCAGATCATAGCTTGCAAGCCTTTAATAATGTGGTCAACTCTTTTATTTTTTTATTTGCTTCATGCTTTGTGAGTTGAATAGCAATACGATGTGGCTCATTGCTCTGTGGAGAGAGAATCGGTGCATAGTAACACGAGGCTATTAAGGTATTGTATGAGCCAGTCATCGGGCTAATGTCGGTGATTCACTATGGTGCCTCTGTACCTTTTGCCCATGGAGGTGTATTTTATCATTTGCCGGCCGTGTTGGTAGCAGCCCAAGATGCTGTCACCGCTTCATTGTATAAAAAACTATGCTTGGCAGCAGGACAACAGAGATAATGCGCACTTTGTTTTCATCTGTTCAATAGCCTCAGAGAAGAAGTAGGGCTCTTGGTTATTACAATTTCTATCTTTGATTTGCACGTGTTGAATTCACTGGTTTATTTTTAATTTATTTGCACATAGATGACAATTTGATCACAGAATGTAAATATTTGAATTCCATCTCCTGCCTGAACTATCAATGTTGTGGTACAGGACAACTGATTTTTCACCTTGGCAGATTGGATGGTGTTTTTTCGGTACAAATATATTCCCTCCATTGCATAAGGCGCCTTTAACACCTGATATCGACATATGATCTTTATCTGGATAATAACATACAGGCCAAATCCCCAAGTCCTGCATTTACTACAGGTGTGGATAAGCTCTCTATACTTTCTGATTATGCTCAGCTGACATTCCACATCCCAGGTTAGGAGAAGCCAACTTTTAAGATATCCAATCACAATGCAGGCCTAACCCCCACCAGGTATGGTCCTACTAATCTCAAACTGTCACAATGCATTGTTTATGCATTCACACTGCATTCACATGTTTTTCATAGATAAGATATTTCGTTGTAATTTAAAATATTGGCACATTGAAATGTTGACCTTATGAAGAGGCTAGTTATCACAATTCAAGCTAAGGAAGTATGGATTTGAACTACATTTCAACGTATTTGAAACCAATAGTTCATAGAATGCAATGTGCCTCCCTTCATCTGAGGTACAAGCAACAGCTTTACATTTAGATTTTGAATGCTTCAATGAACAAAATTAGCCCCCCCCCCTAATGCTTACCCCACATGACTCAGGATCAGAACTTCAGTGCCCGAGGGTTGATTCATGAAATTCCTGATCAAAGCAACTGTATTGGAAAGAGCTGGTGTGTGGATCAATTCTCTTTTCATTCTCTTACCCCAAAGCTTTCATTCAATTTCAGGGAAAACAGGGATAGGTGGATCTTTGGTCGTGCTGATTGTTATCTGTTCTTTCATACTGGCCTCAAGATTTTTGTATTTATCTTTCATTTTCACATGCTGTTTGTGCTTCTCATTTTCCTTTCTTTTTTACACTATAAAAGGAATTTGTATATACAAATTACTGTAAAAGTTATTTGTTTTCTTACAAAGCCTCCTCTACTTATAACCAAAAGGACATTTAAGCTGGTGATAGGTCAGGGCCTATATACATAGAATGTGTACTAAAGGTGCAAGACAACTTATCTCCCCTCCATTTAGACTACATTTCATTCCATTTATGTCCTTCCAGTAGATATCAATTCGACACAGCTTGAATCCAGTTCAATGTAGTGGCTCCAGAGAAGTTTGAAGGATTTCTGTGAAGATAGCCTGTTCTTGGAACCGAGCCCATTCATTTACTATGGAGGAGATGAGTTCATAGTCTGACAGTGTTAAATGATGCCAGGGGGCTAAGGCTATGCAAATATGATTCAGAGATGGAGTGGGTTGTGGTCTAAAGTTCTTATTGAATTTGGCTTTTGATATCCCTCACAATGAAGAATGGCGTCAGGAGAATAATTTTCTCTTTTCTTTGTGATTCAAGACTAAATATATTCAACACTGGAGGGATTGTGTACACATCAAAAGTCTTCCTTCCCAAAGGCCCTCTCATGTTGGGGTTTAATAAGGTATTTTATTGTTTGAAGTAGTACTGCTTGTTTGAGTTGTTTATAATCCCTTTGGATCGTAGCAGCACTGCCGGTAGTATAAAAGATATGGTATTATCCTCGTGTTTTCTTTCTTTCTCACCAACACATCCTCTTCGATCACATTGTATAATCCAGGTGGGCTTTTTCATTCCTTCCCCGAAGAATGAAAGGAAGTCTTGAGTCACAGGGCTCAGGATTGGTTCTATACTGCAATGCCAGTGTGGGTGTTGGACATGTTTGTTGGTTATGGAAAGATGGTCCTTCACAGAGCATACAAGGGAAATAGAAAGCTGGGAAAAGGTTGCTTTTCTAAAAGTGTAGGTCAAGTGATGACTACGTGAAGAAGGTCACATTACATGGTTGGGTTTCCATTAGCTACCTTGGATTTAGTCAGTGGTAAATTGTTAATATCTCTATACTATGTAAATCTTTCAAATCTCAGGATTTTAAGATTGACAAATTAGCACAATTTCTGTATTTGTTGCGTGATTTCACTTTTTATTTTCAAAACCCGGCAACTAAAAGAATGCTGGCCAACCTAACATATCAACAAAGGCTTCACTAAAAAATCCTCATATCAGGACCACTTTTTATAAACTAAATTAACGTCCTTGTTAGTTATTTGAGGAAACGTGCAATTCAGGCAGTTTTACAATATTATATTGCTTCAACGTTCTAAGATGGAGTTACCAAACTAAAGTGTAAATAAATAGTATAGGTACAATCTCAGAGTTTGGCGCACTGGTTTAAATATCAACCCTTAACTTGAAAGTATAGTTTTATAAAGTAATTTTCATTTTAAATGATTGAAAATGTAACGCATTTTTCCATAATTGTAAACTGCAATATATTTTGTTTTTCAAAACAAGACATTTGAAGACTAACCTTGGATTATGTTTTTATAAATGTCTGAGATTTTTTATTCAATTAGTCTGATGGAAAATGAAGTTATTTGTTTGAATTGAATGTATATCCGTCATTCTCCTTTTTTATTGTTCCTGCAACATTTTCTTTCCGTAAGAAACATCCAATTAAAGCACACAAAGCCCTTCAGCCGGCAAATATAAAGGTCTGTAAAATGAAAGAACAAAAGTGACATTCTTTATATTATCAACTGTAGCTGTGTGCTTTATTTATAAACGGTGGAAAAGACTAATTGATTTTCAGCATTTCTCACACATCGAACAGTGAAGAAAGATAGCACAGTCTGATGCAGTGCAGTCTTATTTAAAGAGACGGGCATCAACACACTGATATGGAATAGTGTGGACATGCATCAGCTGTTGTTGACTGCTAGCTATATATAGGCTTTCATTCTAATTAGCTGTGGACTGTAATGCAGATGGATAAATGCTTCAGTGGGTCATTTATATCCATTTTATTTTCCTGTAGATGATCACTTCTACTTTACCTGGCATCCATTCAATTAAAGATCATCATTTGAGGCTGTGTGCAGCTTAACATAATTAGCATTTACATTTTCGTTTGACACATTGATTGCACTGGGCACATGCAGATAAGCACAGGTCGTTTTAAAAACAATGGTGGTGTCTTCATGCATACTGACACTATTTAAATATAGTTTGTAAAACACATGCTTAACACAAACTTTCATTATTTCATGTGAATTAAATTCTTTATTCTCACCTAGAAGGTTTGTGAATCTGTCATAGTCTTGAAAGTTTAGAATCCACAGGTATTAACAGAGAATTGATTGGATAAAAGAATACCACTGTAAGATTTTTTACAAGCCTACTGTAGCTTTTATTCACAGATTCCTCATCAAAAGCATTAATGTCAGGGGACCTTTACACAGGTGTACAATTATTATATGGCTCAGAATTCCTCTACAAGACACTTTGAGTTGAAAACACTTGAACTCTCAAATAACTAAAGAGATGTGTTTACACACAGAATCCTGCAGCTTCTATGGTGTCTATCTGTCTGTGTGTTATCTGGATATGTATAGAAAAGCATTTAGTTAACTAGAAGAAGACAAGGTGCGTCAAATGGAAAGAAAACAAGTTTTGACCGCACTTGTAGAGCAGATGCTTTTTATTTGACTAACTTCATCTTTAACTTTAATCATCTCGCACATAGGTCTGTATTTGAGTGTATTATGGATGTTGAAGTGCAAACACGGTTGCTGATGGAACTGAATTATATACGTGACAAACAAGCTTATTATACATGTTCATTACAGACTAATTGCATTTCATTTACTAAGGTATAGTATGTGGAATTCAGCCGTATGGTGTTCATTACTTACTATTTATGTCCCTGATATATTTTCCGACATCAGTTGTGCATGACTTATGTGGTTGAGCTACATCTATCCCAAAAAAGATCACGAGTGACTCCTTCAATCAAGTTTGTGATTGAAGTTAAGTGATGTAAATAAATACCAACATAAGGGAAGGTTTAATGACTAGTTAAGTCATTTAAAAATAGCTTTGCACCAGCAATTGTTTATGTCTTTGTGATAAAGGTAGCAAGACCAATACTGCATTTTGACGCCAATTCCTATCTATGTTCAGGAGTTTTAGAAGTTTGATTGTAGTTTTTATATACCCAAATACAGTACATAGTTCTTACAATTTGCAAATGCTTTTATTTCACTTTAATGACGCAAAATCCATCTGAACTCACTTTCATACTCACATTTTAAACCGTTATTTTGCCCTTTTGGATGTTGGTGATTCATGCAGTTCTTGTCTGCTTCAGAATCACGAACCACAAGGACTCATGAGATCTTCTTGTTGGCCAAACTTTTGCTGACTCTTTATCTGTTGGCCTCGGGGTCTTACCAGCAGTCGGTGGCACATACAGCTGGGATGTCATGCTCACTCTTGTGCTGTCTGGGTTACTTAAGGCAGTGACACGACAACCGGAATAACACATTGGTTTCCCACAAGCAGCAGACAATATCAAAGATGACTTGTTCTTGACAACCGAAACTCCCAAATGTCATGTGAAGAATAGAAGGAAACACAGAAGCCCATAATACCAGAACAGGAAACATAGGGCTCAAATGTCCAGGGTCACCACTCTGCTCAGTGTGTCCTCCCAACGTAATGGGCGGAATGTTTAGGTTCAGCTCCATATTATTCATTCCAGCGGACAGCATGATGCATGAGGTGACAATAGCCAAGCTACCTGGCTGTACTAATGCCCTGGTATTATGGGGTGAAGGGGAGTGATGGGAAACATTCCATAGTGTCCATATTGGTAGGTCCCAGTTGTGTATATACTGTATATATACATTCAAGATTCAAATATTCTATTGTCATATGCTCAAAGCTACAGTGTAGAAATGGCAATGAAAATCTTATGACCTGAGCTCCTCCAACAATGCAACATAATAAAATACAAAAATACAAAATAAAAAGTAGTGCAAAAAGTCTATATACTGTACATGTTAATAGAATGTTGATATGTGCAAGAACATAATATTAAATCAAATAATGTCAATTAAGACTAAATTAAATACGGTTTATTGCGTGGATAACTATTTATATAAATAAGTATATGTCCCCTTCTTGACTACAAGTGACAAACTCACATTTTGGCCTGATGAAAAGTGATCAAAGTTATAATAATGTATCCTCAGTGGAACACGAATGGCCGTACCAAATTTCAAAGCAATATCATTATGATGATGTCTATATGATTACAAGTAGTTTTAGTGGCAATCAACCCAATAGTAGCTCAGATATCTTTTCATGGATCGAAGACTTCTTGGGAATTCAAGCCATAATGACATTTTATTTTATTCTGAATTTGCACCACCATTGTTTTTCCACCTGTGTTTTGGGTGGAGCCCTCTGAGGCCACCTGTTCCTCAGCTGATGCGACCGACTGATATATTGCTTATTAAAACACAAATTTCTCTCTTATTGGCTGGGAAGACAGAGCAGCTTCACAAGCTCATCAGGAAACCTCTTCACGCTTTAGCTATGACTTTTACTAAAGGCCACTTTCAATAAATGTCAGACTCCAAACATTGGTAAACAGTTTTAGCTCTGATCAAATTCCAGAGGGGTGGTATGCACGGTGAGGTTGCCATGTCTACGATTACAAGGGTTCCACTTCTGAAATGGCACATTAAACAAATGGATCATTTCCCACTGGTGACGACAGTATTTATTCCCAACACTGAGGAGGCCTGCCCTTTAACTTCATGTCCCACTCTTCAAAACTTTGAGAACCTCCTGTTACAAAGTGCAGCTTTGTGAGAGTACACATTTGACAGGAAGTGATGGGAGATGCCAATGTCCCACACCCTTAGAATCAGAGCGTTAGAGTCATAAATGGTTAAGTCATTTCAGTCTCCAGTTCTTGTTATTGTGTGATTTATGAGCAATAATGAGGTGGTTATCATTCTCCTGATCCACATCTTCAATATTTGGATTGTTCATTGTCCTTGTCGGTCATCTTCATTTGCGTATTGTAGGTCAATAGCGCCCCGAGAAGAGATTATTGATGTCACTGTCATCGGAGGGGTCACCTCTGAGTGCTTGGCGCCACGAGTACTCTTCACTGAACAGGTTTTTAATCATAATAATGTGTCAAACATCATCGGAAGCTGTTTGCTGTAGAGAGCTTGAGTGCGTGTGAAAAACTGGAGTGAACAAACATGGGCAATTATGCTTCCCTAAGCATTAAAACAAATATATGAATATCATGAAAGTGCTTCAAAATCACCAAAGAATGTGGGGGGTAGAGAAATAAATTATTACTTATGAATAACCTTTTATCAGTTTTCTTTGAGGCAAAGATAGTTTTTTAAGGCATGTGAACACATTTGATTTGTTTTACATTTACTACAGCTGTTTGGCAGTGGAATATTGGTTAACTGTGTCCTATTAAGCATTTATGTAAGCTGCACTTAGGCAGGCAAGCCATTTGAAATGATTGACAACATTTTCCATATTAGACCTCTCATCCAATCTTTTTCATCTCCATCCCAGTAAAGTCCAGAAAAATAATTTTAATTCTACCCTAGTCAGTTAAACCGTCCAACATTATTAATATAATCTTTTGGGTTCTTTACAATAATTATTTGCACAACAAGACACCACCCAAATGCAATGGAAAAATTAAATATTTGTTAGATTAACAACATATTGGCAGTTTTAATAACCAGTGTCAATAGATTAAACTGAATACTTAAATTGAGCAAATCAAATGCATTTCACACATAGCACATATAGTTAGACATATAATTGATATCCTTGTTTTTTATCGACTATATACACAGTCGAAACACACTCCTAATTTTGGCCAGTTTCAAGGCGTTTTAACACACTGCCAGCTCCTTTTTCAGACCCCAGCCAATGGGGAGCGGCTGCGAGACGGATGGATCGCAGCCACTTTGGAACGGCCTGTCTTTTCTGTTGGCGAAGAGGAGCTCTTTCTAAAGTTGAAAAACGTGTTAACCTTATAAACGCGAACAAAGCACATTGCTTTTTTTATGAGCAGACTAATCACAAGGTTGTACTTTACACAGCAGACACAATATGATACAATAATAACACAGCAGTTTGAGGTCTTCATCGAGCTGGTGTGTTTATCCTTTGACTGCTGAACATCTTTTGTGAGTCACTTTTTCCTCCTCGCTGCACAATAACGCATGTCTTACAAAATGATTTCTCATACAGAAAGAAACGTAGAAAGAAATTCATTTTAGTCATATTGCTAATATGACTAAGTAATAAAGTCACTAGAAAACTACATTCAAAGCACTGTTAGCCTTTATATTTCAATTTTTCTCTAGTTTTGTCTCACATTTTGTATTTATTTCATCATTATACACATACTCTGTTTATCTCACAGCCACCCTTATTTCCACATAAACGTGTACAATGTCTGGATCATGAATCCTCTAAAATGACTGAACCGTGGTCCACTTTTTTAATTGCCTTATTTAACTTAAATTAAACTAAATGTTTTATCGTAGCAAATTTGAAAGCACATGCTTTTTATCGAAATGTGCAGCAGATAGACTTTTACAGCTCAGTAGGAAATCGTAATGTTGATATAAAATGTGTTGAATTCTGATAAATTAATCTTAAAAATGCCAATTCGCCGAGGGCTATAATCAATATGGATTTTATAGAAGCAGAGTTTTAGTGGTTTTAGTGGACTGTAGCATTGGATGAGCCAGAGTTTGAGTGTGAACGGTGAGCCCGGGTCCACAGGTTCAGAACAGTCAAGTGATATTTATAGCCCACTGTGGCCTCCTAAACTGTTCCATACAGTTTGTCCTGCACTCGTCCCTGGCGGCTTATTTTTCTTCTTGCATGTAGTTTTGCCATTTTGTGATATATAAGCCCTAAGCTCCCCAAACAAACTTCTCCTTTTCATTATACTTCCACTGCAAGGACATTTTTTCTTAATTGGTTTCTGGAACCAAGGATGAATTGATTTGAATTTGGCGCTGAAATGTGAAGGCACTTGCACATTATATCTAAAAAATGCCTGCAGAAAATCTCTTTCGATTGGGCTCAAACATCTATTTGGACTCAGGGACAAAATGAGACAAACTAGATATTGAGGTCAAAGGTTAAGATCACTTTTACCTTAGAAAACACATGTTTAGCCAATGGTTAATATGTTAAATAGGAGGTTTTTTAAAGGAATAAGAACGATACGTGCAATATGCTTTTGTCAGCATCTACCGTAGGAATCAAATAGGTACTTCAATCATATTGATAAAACTGACATTCATTTCAATAATTATGTTTTGAGACATATTTTTGCTGGGTTTCTTTCAGCTTTCTTACCCAATACTGTTATTTGTATACATCGTATCCCACAGAGAGAGAGAGAAATAACAACTATTGTAGCTACAGCATGCAAATATAATTTATTGTACACCTGATATGGAAACACAATTTCCTCCTAGATCTCTTTATGTTTACATTTTGAATCGTCCTTTAATAAACTGCCAGTTGTATCCTCTACTCACTCGCACATGAAAAAAACACGCCGTCACATCGATAACATCTAAGGAAGCTTTTTGTGACAACAGCGCTTTGATTCCGCCTCCATGATACTTTGAAAGGGATGCCTATTCCTGTCCTCCATGTATTTGCATATCAGGGATGAGGGCAGCTGAAAGCCACACAGACACAAACACAGACACATAATAGAAAATAAGTGAAAGCTTGCCCTGATTGCTACCTTGATTACTTTTCATTGATGTGGATGACAAATCGGCATGGTGGCAAGGCTGGCACACCATTAAAAGGTAGCGGGAAACAAAGATTGACATGCCCGGGAAGCACTTCTGCTTCTCTTTAATTAACATGTGTGTGTCAAGGGCTACTCCAAATGCAATCCTATTGTGGTAGAGTAGATTACCCGGTAGTACATTTGAGTTGTTTAAAATGTAGTTCAAAGCTCATGTTGGGCAGTAGATCAGCAGCATAGATGTGAAATATGCTTCACATCTTTCTGTAAAACAAGTTTTTTTTTTTATCATCTGTGTGTCTCCCTGTATAATTAGTGTGTGTCTTTAAAATGACTGAACGTATTACTTTTGTACAGAGATAGGAGAAGTACTCAGATCTTGTACTTGAGTAAAATTAGAAGTACCAGGGTGTACTCTGTTACAGTAAAAATCCTGCAATCAAAATGTTACTCAAGTAAAAGTAGAAAAGTATTGGCATCAGAATATACTTAAAGTACCAACAGTAAAAGTATCTATTCAGCAAGTTGGTCCATTTCAGAATAATATATATGATATGTTTTGATTATTATTATTGATGCATTCAAAGCTGGTAAAGGTGCAGCTAGTTATCAGTACTTTGTGTACTGCAGGGTAGCTTGTGAGTTTACTCCAGGTGTAACTAAAGTCTGATTTAAGTGTTGATCATATTTCACATCATTACTCCAAATATGAAAAGTAACTAAAGGTATGAAATAAATGTAGTGGAGTAAAAGTGCACAATTTACCTCGGAATTGTAGTTGAGTAGAAGTACTAAGTAGCATAAAATGGAAATACTTGAGTAAAGTACAAGTACCTCAAAATCTTACTTAAGTACAGTACTTGAGAAAATGTACATAGTTATTTCCCCCCTCTGCTTTTGTACCATTGCCTCTTACACGATACCATGTGTTAATGCAAGCCTAGTGTACAAAAGATAAACTGAGAATATTAGAGATATTGCTTAAACATCTTTCACGGTCCAATCTACTAACCCTCATTGAATACATCGAATTCCGTAAATCACTGACATTTACTGAAAACATGTTCTATGTAGCACATGAAAAATCTGAATGAATACTAATTAAAGATAATCTGTCTTTTTAAGTTAGCAAATTAAACGCATCAAAATTAAACAGCCATTTAGAATATTTGATGGTTCGGTCGAGTCATTCCATGGAACATTAACTCCCTTCAATTATTATAAAATGAAAAATGGCACTCACTTTCAACCTTACCCAGATCACAAAGCTCCCAGAAGTTCAATACTAAACTTTGAAGCATTCATGTATTGATACAGCAAAAATATATTGAATTATTCACCTCCATCGCCATGGCTGGAACTTTTGAATGACTGTCCTATATCCTCTGTTTCCTAATGTCCATTTTAACTTTCAATTGACCATCTCTAATTACATATTTGAATAATTGCAATCTTAACTTTTTTAGATGTATAATTCAAGATATCTGCAATTGCTTTCTGACTAGAAAGAACAACCATTCAATATATCTTCAAATATATTTCAGATATCTTTTAAACGTATCTATAATGACGTGACAGAAATCTCCAAGCTGTTTTATAATTCATAATTTATTATTCTGACGGGATTTACATTACAGATATCTGCAGTGCACTTATGATAAGTCAGATAACTAATTAAATGTGAGATCTGTTTAATTAAATTCAACTAGTAAGACTTAACCATTGAGCTGAATGCATAATCTCATGAGGGATATGTGAGAGAATATCTCTTGAGTGTACAAATGACTAGTCAAATCTATCATATCTTTTTTTATTCTCCACACTACACGTTTTTAATTATTATTCATTGGAATGTGTTTCGAGAGATCTTGAATTAAAGTCTTAAAAGGCTTAAGAGCCATTTATCAACACAGTTCTTTTTTAAAGCATGTCTTTTTTGTGTTTGACCATTTCACTTTTTCCAAAACAGATCTGCCTCTTGTCTGCTAATGTTCTTTCTTAATACTGTGAGTCAGACTGCGTTTTGCACATTTTCACCTCCACTTTAACATATAATACACTGTAGTTTGCCATATACTCGTTGTCCTAAGTGTTTTAGTTTTTTAGCTTTTAAGGTTATTTGTGTAGTTACATTTACATTTGGTGTAAATACTTGTCTTTAACATCCTTTTTAATGCTTCTTAAAAATACTCGTTTGTTATTATCCTTATATATTTATTTTTGATCTACTTTGCAACTTATTTTGTTAGATTATTCATGTTTGCACCACCAGATACAGTACCAAAGCAAATTCCTTGTATGTGTAGACGTACATAGCAATAAACCTGATTCT
>NW_011334065.1:317298-344293 GCF_000735185.1 Notothenia coriiceps
GTGTGTTTCGCAACATGTTCTTCATTAATATATACCCACATGCCAGCTAAGGTCAGAAGAGCTCTATGAGATAAGCCTGAAACATGCACTTGTCAAGGCTCAGAGGCAAATTTTGCAAATATGGCAGTAGCCATCGATCATCTTAAGATAAGATATACCTTATTGATCCCAAGTTGGAAACATTTGCGTTACATCAGCATGTGTAACAGTTGTAAATATGCAGTGGTGTTTATTTGTAAATCATTTAGTATAATCACACAAATTCTGTGTTTTATATTTAATAATTCTGTGTTCTTTATTTATTGATTGTTCAATACCTAACAAGGCCGGAGATTAAAAACTTGGGTCGCAGGTTCCTCAACAGTGCATCACAAGACATCTATCAATATGTGTGTATACCTCCACCATTAAACTGTCATATTCTGCACATTTCTCATACTATCTACATACATCTTATATAAGAGTATAATACATATGTATAATATCAGTTAAAATAAGTGCTTCAACATAGTTAACATTGCTGGAGGTATACACAAAGTTTTTCATTCATTGCATAACTACACCGTTTGTGTATATGTCAATAAACCTTAGAAAATCTTGAAATCTTGAAAGGGATGTGCAAAATAGTCATTATATACAGTCTTTAATTAACTATTAGTAGAGAATAACGAGTAATGAATATACTTTATAGGGATCCTATTAATATCTAATAATAAAAATAATGAAATTCAATAACATGCTTTAACCACCAGGTGTCTCTTTATATCAGGAGTGCACGTTTATGGTGTAAATACAGCCTATCTACCAATTGGATCAAATATAAAAGTCAGCCGAATTAGTGTTGATACTGTAAGGAGATGTATTGTGTGAAAATAAATGTAAGATGTTGTTTAATTGCTGATATATTATATAGAGCCTTGATGAGAAGACTTCAAGACAAACATGAGGAACTGCCGCCAACACTGAAAACGTGACGTGGATCATAAATATATCAGCAATTAAACAACAATTTCAGAGGCGTTTTTGTAGAAATACTACGTCCTACGTTGTGGACCAACGTAGTTATTACACGTTTTTTTGTGAGACTGGGTTGTTGATTCAGTGTCCAATACAATCAGACTACCTAAACCCTATTGTATGTCAACAACATTTAGATACATAATAAATAAAAGATAATGAAGACCAATAAGTGAGCATTACTCATTGAAATGAAGGAGAGGAATCCTAAGCCTATGTGTACAGATCCCATGTATCACTGTGTGATAGCAAACAGTTTCTCCATGGCGATTGCTTATTCTCCACCTCCAAACGTGAAATTAAAGAGGAGAAGCCCAGCCTCTCCCCGAGCACAGCGCCATGGCTACTCACCAGAACATGGCCGAATGAATAGATGAAAAGCCAAGCATGTCAGTGACAGCTGCCCCAAAGCCCCCGTTTACTTTATCTTTTTGTAGCAGAATGACCCCTCTTACCCCCATCTGCTGTCTTCTTTATGAGCACTTCATGTATGTTTTATTATATGAGTCTGAACTCCCTGCTGTCTCCTGTAATAACTTTTATTTGATTTCTGTAGGATATATAATAATGAAAGAAAGTATGTAATATACACTTGTTTCCTTATGTTGCACGAGAAACCTGCAAGCCGTCCCACAGAGCAGTCGTCCGCAGTTTCTTTTTGGTTGTTTATGAAGCATACCTCGCTCGTAGAGACCCTGTTAAGCCCCCACATTCAGCCTTTCTGTGAAATATCTTCAGGGCGATTTTTGATTAAGGGCTCTTGAGCATGCGGCAGAGGCTGATTTGGTGTACCGGATTCAGTGTTGCTCACAGGTTGCCTGTAGGTATGGACTTTTGTATCTATTTCGGATTGTGCACAGTCCATTGAATGGGAGAATGTGTACTCTACTCAAGGGAGGTGGAAATACAAAGCTTGAAACATACATTTTGGGCTTTATTTTTATGTTTATTCCTGGCAGTGTTTCACAGAGCCGAGCCTAATCGCCGTAAAGAGAAGCAGAATAAAATAACACACTTTCCAACATGACTTTTCATGTAGCATAGAGCGCGAAAAATGCAGTAACAATTTGTACACATTGTGCAGCAGTGGCTGTGATGGGACAGGCGTGTACCAGAGGGTTGTTGTATCATCTTTTATGCTTTTTTACTCCTCTCCCTTGCTACAAGGTAAACAAGCAAACACAAAGCTAACAGGCTGGTCCCTGGAGATCCGCCTGCATGCAAAGTGATGATGAGTGTCAGCTTTGATTTCAGAAGGGTTCGTGTTCTAGTCCCACCCCTCCGTCACAATCCCTTGGTGTGATCTTGAGCTACATTGCCATGCTTCATGCTGAGTTACGCTCAGGGGAAGCCAAGAAAAGAATTGCAGTCTTTACATTTTCTGCATTAACAACATGGTGCTAAGTAAAAGTAATACAGAGATAAACCAAAAATACCTGCTTGACAATTTGAAATGGCATTTAATTCTAATCTTAATTATAACTTTCATAGAAATATTCATCAGAAATATATCTTAATGGTTATGTAAAAAATCTAAACAAAACAAAAATTAAATGGTATATTTGTTGCCTTGAAAAATGCCATTTTATGTATTTATTTAACACTGAATTAAATAGTATTCCATTGAAAATAAGAATTGACAGTTTGAAAATAGGTTCAATTAATGAGAGAAAAGTATTTCACTAGGCTACTTTAATAAGCCCTGCCATACTATACTATATATACTATATATATATTGCAGGTCACCCTTGAAAAAGAGATCTTTTGATCTCAAGGGGCTTTCACCTGGTTAAATAAAGGCTACAAACAAACAAACAATATATATATATATTTTTTTTTTCATTTTTCATATAGCCCTCATTGTTGATATAGTTTAGAAATGTAATATATGCAACAGCTGCTGCACTGTTGGGTACTCTCCTGCCAGGCAGAGAGGGAAATGAAGCAAAAAGTTCACTGAAAAGACCACATAGTGTGCTTGACCCTTGGCCCTTGGCCTTGTCCTTCATGTCAATGGCATTTACCGAAAAGAAAGTTCCACGGATGGCTTCTTCAAGATTAAATGTTGACTCTCACCACCACTGACACTTTAGCCAGAGTTTGCTCCTGACAGCAGGAGATGGTGAATAAACACAGCGAGCTCCATTAGAGAGCCATCGTATGCACGCTGAGAGCCTTAAGGAAACATCCAATGCAATCATCACGTCTCAAACGTAGCATCTATCAGCGGGCCTGATGGATTCCATTAATAAAAGACCTTTGGTGTTGTATCCTCTGTACAGCTACTCCTTCAGTGCCACCAATATAATATTGACCTAATCATTCTCTACCCCTGCAGCGCTGGCTAGAAACCAAAAAGTACCAATGTTCTTTTTCCCTTAATGAGATGTTGACATTCACAGACTAATTGAAGGAAGAGTTTCAACATTATCCTGTGTGAGTACAGTGTACCTTGAAAATGAGTGCTCCATAATTAGATGTTATCATTACAACAAACAAGAGAGGTCAGGAATGAATTGAAAAGCAGTGTAAACAATGTGTGTATATTTTCTTTCCGTTTCGTCGATATACAAATATAATCATAATAATAAGACATAATCAAATTGCTCAAATACAAACTCCCCTATAGACTTTTTATTCACGGAAAAAAAACGTTGCTCCAGCTTTTCGTTTTCTTGCGCACTGGGTCAGGTGGGGTAAGGATATAAAAATAATGTAGCATCAAAGAGGTTCTGAGAAACCATCAGAGTACTCTATATGCCAGGCCTTTACCCTGATGGTTTTATCAGCAATAGTTAGCCACTGACCTCAAATAGGGATCATGCAGTGGAAGGTATACAACAAAGATCTCCTGAACCCAAATGCAACATGTCAGCGACCTCATCCTAAGCCTTACCCATCTCCATGCAGAGGTAACCAATGGAGTTAAAAGCAACATGGTCCCTTCTGGTGGAGAAAATGAGCCTTGAGATGCAATTCCTGGCATTTTTTCATTGGTAGCGTTCTTTCTCAGTTTCACTGGGAGTTCAGCAATGGCGCCTCATGCTTCTTTAGGAAACAAACCATTCCAACAAGAGTGCTGACGAGGAGATGCTTTTTAGAGAAACTCAGACCCAAGAGAAGCAATGTGGTTTTAGTCCGGCTCTTGGAAATAATGATATTTTCTTTATGATCCTATCAGAATAGGTCTTTTATAATGCACCTATCCAGTTAAGATGTGTGGGTTGGCACCGCAGTGATTGGGAACATTTTAGTGACGCGTCTGAATCGTCCGGTTTCTAATTGTATTCCAGGGGCATAAAAACTGCCAAGAAGTATTGGAAGATCACCCATGTGATAACCTTAGTTATATGGTATCAATTTAGAGTAATTCCCAGTGCAGCTTTCAGAAATGTAACCCTCTCTGTCTAAAGGACTATCTTTTTGTGAATCATCATTGTTCTACTGACAAAAACACATTAAGTGCTCAGGCTGATGTTGGATTGTTATTGCTAGAAGTTTCACTGGGAAATTGATAGTTAGATCATTTCTTCAAAGTGAATGTCAGTGGCATTACATAATGTTAGACTGTTTTATTTAATTTCCTTCTTAATCGAATGCTAGGGCTAATTTTTAAGAAAATTGGATGCAAAACACCAGGAAGGTTGAGAACATTGTTGAAGCGTAGATATTACACTTATTGGGAGGTAGATGGTTGTCCACACATTTAAATGTCTGTTCCCCAGATTGATCCCAATGGCATGTCCATGGATATCTGAGTTATGTATATATGTAAGGGTGCTTTGAGGGTCACAAAGAATGGAAAATAGCTTAATAAATGCAGTCCATTTACCATTCACCATTACAGGTTCAATTGAAGTTTATCCTGTACTCTTTTAACACCAAATATTGAGAATCAGGAAACACATTTAATAATCAAAATCCACTAAAAGCTTGCTCTGCATGCTTTGCTGTTAATTGAGGTGTGTTGTCATGATGGAGTTGAGGCAGAAATATGCACTCTGCTAAATACTGACAGATAAAACAGTCCATCTGTCCATTTTTAAAACACCAACAACAACCTTCCCCTAAGATACATGTTAGATTCTGTGATCGCTCTGAAGTTCAGAACATTGAAGGGGTCGACGGCCCTCAGACAGCTTTGACTTCAGACGTGATTATTCAAGGCTGGTTACTTGTCATGGTAATTTTTATTCTCCAAGACGCTTTGAGTGTTCTTTCTTTAGAGTTGTTCAAGGATTATTTTGGTTGGAGTCATACTTTGAGGAGAGGTCTTAAAGTCAGCTTTAAACTCATGACTTGTTCCTCTGAGACTAAAACTATGCCATACGGATTTGTTGTAGTGACTGCACAGGTTCAATGATTAAAAGAATATGTAGCTTTTCCAACTTTATTATAGTATGTCTGTTTATGGAACAATAAAACAGCTCATATTAATATTCTAGCTACTCCAAGAAACAAACATTTGAATTCCACAGTGTGAGCATGTTCTGAGATACAAGATAGAAAAAGAATTTTGTGCGCCACTGATTTTAGGAAGGGATGTTTTATGTGGCCATTAAAAGGTCTGAACTGACTACATGGCCTCAGCTCATGCTTTTGATTATTAGAGGTAAAAAGTGGTAGAATCCTTTCATTATCAAATTTGATTGATATGTCGCACAGAGAATATTCACGTCTGTCCAACCATCTGTGCTCTGTCATTTTAAAAATGATGTGAAAGATTGAATCAGGCTTCCATTCAACAGTGGCTGTTATATATTGGACTATTTCAGGATAACAATAGTCACTTGATATCAGGTTCATTTAGGCTAAGATTTTTCTGCTTAAAACATTTCCGAGTTTATGAAATTACAGATTTCTGGGAAGACATTTGTTATTCCGTTGCATTATGGGCAATGGAGCAGCAACTTTGGCTTCACATAAAATAAGTGAAATGACATCCATTTGGCGAATCATCATGTCTTTGTTATTTTCAAAGAGCTTGAGTATGTTATTTTTAGATGAGCTGGTTATTGCTGGTGGCTTTAATGGAAAAGTACTAGTTTGATCAGTCGTAATGACCATAACAAACGCTAACAAGTCACAATGGTATTGCAGTAAGTGGCTTCATTTCATCTCATTCCATTAATTTGATGGGATTCATTCACAGATGCAGCATGTGTTGATCTTTTGATCTGATTCAAATGTCTGTCCAACAAACATGTTTTGCACTAATGTTTAAATATTTTAGTAGTATTAAATGAGATAATTATGCGTTATACAAGAGTGACATGCTTAAAAATATGACATTTTAAACTCAAGTTGAATCTATTTAGATTTTTATCTATGAATATGTTATAAGAAGTAACACCCTCACTTATGTAATCATCATCTGATAACCACTATCGTGTTCCGCTTAAAGACAAATGCCCTCAAGTCATTCTTTATTAAGTCGAACAGCACCACTAAAATATGAAAGGTCCCCTATTATACTGTTTTTCATCAATATATTATAGTTCTCAGATATATACAAAACATGTCTCTGAAGTGTTTGGCTCGAAACACAAACAGATCATTGTAGCATCCCATAATCCCCTCTGTTTCAGCCCTGTTTCAAAAGTGCTGATTCTCTGTCTGTTACTTTAGATGAAAACAAGGAGCCCCTCCCCACGCCCCTCTGAGAGAGATTTGGTTAAAAAATAATACAATGGTGCTCTAGGAGGAAGTTCAGGTGATAAGGTGGGGGGGGGGTTACAAAAAATCGTTATGACATCATAAAGTGGCCAAAATATGATCAGCTCATTTCCATACAGTTTTTTCTTATAAATGGATCAGGACAAAAAGTGAGGGAATATTTTTTTTTTCTTAACACATGTTTAACAATACAATACATGAAAAAGTGGATTTTGAATAATAGGCGACCTTTAAAACATGAGCAAATGCAATATATTTTTTAACTTTCTACTGTGGTCCCTTAATCTGATGTTCCCTTTTCTTTCAGCTTCACTCAGATGTGGACAAAGGAGATGGCAAGGTGAAGTATGTGTTAACTGGTGAGGGCTCTTCCTCCATCTTCACCATTGATGAGAACACAGGGGACATCCACGCCACGAAGCGCCTGGATCGAGAGGCGCAGTCCTACTACACCCTCGCAGCTCAAGCTGTAGACCGCATCACCAATATCCCCGTAGAGCCCAGATCCGAATTTGTGGTCAAGGTCCAGGATATCAACGATAATGAGCCCAAGTTTCTTGATGGACCATACTTGGCTGGGGTACCGGAAATGTCCCCCTTAGGTAAGCCTCCCTAATATAATCATTTTTAGTTCCCTTACAATTCCTCCCTATTTCTATCCTCTTATTTTCATTCCTTTTTTCTACTCCCTCTTATACTTTCACTTTATCTTTGACTTGTCCTCGCTCTTACATCTGCATTTGATGCTTTTCCACCTCACTGAATTTGTCTTCATCTCTCCCAGTCTTTGGGTCATGGTAGGGAATAGGGAGGTTTGCCAAAATGTCATGGCAACCCAGGCAACAGTTGCTCAGATATGCTAGTGACTGACATTGCCATTTACAGAGCCACACCGCTAGCATGGCTTAAAACCTTAAACAGCCGTTATATGACTCAGCAGATATTATGCCGTTGATCACATTAGCATTCATAACAGCTTATATTTCCTTTATCTGTCTGTTTTCAATGCTGTCCTGCAGGAAGCCATGGTATCTGGTATCATGGTAGCCTGTCTTTAACCTGCTGCTTCTAGCTGCTTCTAGCTGCATGGTCAAGATTTCCTCTAATATAAACGGGTCACGCTCCAGCTCAAAATGCTAGTAAATGCAAATTAGCCACAACAACATCCAGAGGCTTTTGAACTGAGCAGGAGCATAAGGAACAGAGTGGAGAGTGATCTCCATATTTGCTCTTTATATTGAACTTACCGGAACGTAGCTCTTAAAACATTTCATCAGCAATGTGTTTTTTTTAAGGGTTTGTTTTTGTCTTTCTTAGTATGAATTTTCCAGTTCACCGTTAAATGCTATTTAAATCTACATTTTGGTTAAGAAGAAGCGGGTGTTACTGAGCGTACAATGCTGTGGAAATGCTATTTCACGGTGTTTTAAAGTCAGTGTATTGTAATGAAGTCTGATGTGACTTAATTTACATATTTATCACCTCACACATGCCAGCACATACCTCCAGGCTTAGCAATGTTGATGAGTGACGCATGTTTAAAAACGGACTCATGCGAACTTAAGGTCTGAGTCAGGCTTGAAGGCCATGGGCATGTTTTCCACAAATTGGGCTCAGAGTTCGTAATGGCTGGTATTTTCTGGTAGCTCTCTGCAGAAAAATGTCTCTGAAAAATGTCTGGTCCAGACAAATACATTCCTCTCCATCCATTAAACAGAGGAGCACATACATCCCTAACTTCCCTTCAGCTCCTGCCAGGGGTTCCCAAAGCACTCAGGGGCATGCTGGTAGCTGAGGTCTAATCACAAGTGAGCTCTGAGTGATGGAATGGAGGCTGGAATTAGACTTGGATGTCAATTGACAGCAAAATGTTAATATGATAAACACAATTTTAAACCTAAAGATTGCTGTAGGTGACAGATAAATTATATGTATTTTCTCTGCTTCACGCCTGTTGATTTTTTTTGGAGACATTTATTCAAATATAGTAATTTGCAATGTCACAATGCATCCTCTTGAGAGGGGAGATAATTCAAGATATTTGATACCAAGCATACATAATGATTTGACAGGCACTTCAATCTGCCGTCTTAATACAATTCATTATCAAGATGGGAGCCAGCAATCAGTCCTCTACCAGTGCTGAAAAGATTAGAATTAGATGTAGATTAGTCAGTTTACACAATCAACATAACTTCGTCTACATTTGCAAAAGAAGGCAGAACAAGCATCATTCAGCTGAGGATGTATTAAAGAATATTTTAGGACAATGTCCAGTTCACCAATTCTTTACCTAGCATATTTAATCGACAGTATATCTTTTATACTAGGGTTGCCTTTTTAAATGCAAAAAAAACCAGGACTTTTATTTCAAAGTTGTCCTCAGTGACACAAGTCATATACTGTAAACAATATAATATTGGTGTAGCTTCAGGCTTTTTATCATCATATATAGTTTAAAAAAAACACAAACATCAGCATTTTATGGGGTTGCCTTTTCAATAAGAAAGTTGAGTTATTATCGAAAAATATGTGTTTTTGCCCCATCATCTTTGTTTTCATCCTAAATATATACAATTTCATTGACATAAGTAACTCCCGCTGTAATTTAAAAGGAGATATTGAGAGTGTGCGACAAACAGTAGCTTGGTTCAATGACTGAAATGCTGTCAAAGCTTTAATATAGGATGGATATTGGGCTATTGTTTAGGTTGTAGGTGGTGTTATGTTGTTGGCAAAACATATTTTGTTGGCCCCCTAAGGCGTCAAAAAAACACCTGTGAAAAAAACACAAATATATCACCACCTCTTAAGTTAGAATGGTGAACTTGTTAGCGAACAGTTGCCTGCTGCAGCTCGAAACAAGTCTTTTAAACCAGTGAGAGTGTGCCAGAAAACCAAAACAATGAAAGCTCTGTCACACTGCGGGGGGGAACTGCAGAAGATCATTTTCTGCGGGTTAATCACTAAGCTCGACCCCTTTCACGTGCGCGTTATTATAAAATTATTCATTATACCCACTTTACATTTCTGGGTTTTACCATCATATTAAATTAAAGCACTTCCTCACACTAATAAACACGCTCATATCATCATAACCTCCAAACCTCCAACATGTGTGCTCCATACAGATGGAAATGAGCGAAACAAAGGTGTTTTTTCACAACCTTCAAAGTCAAGATGGAGATGTCTGCCTGCATACAGTGGCAGTGGGAGTTGTTCCAAGGGAAACAGTGCTTTGCTTACTACACAGACAGGGGGGGGCGGGGGGAGATCTCTGAAGGATTACACAGCTGACTGTCGACAGGGGGTACAGAGCTCAGGCTTAAGGAACCAGAGGATTAGAGTACAAGAGCTGGGAGTCTCGTGTCCAACCGCAGATAAGACAGAAACCAACCACAGAGGAGGAATGCGTTACCCTTCCCACTTTACTTAATCTGCCAGCTCCTGTGAAGGTCTTCATCACAAGTCGAGAGAACAACCAGTAGAATCAAAGCATCGCCCCTCTTTGTAAATATCTGCTCAAAGCGATCAGTAAAAAGCAGAGGAAGGGGGCTGTGAACCTCTTGTCCTCAATAATTCCTTTATAGATGTCTTTAAATCATTAATGGTCACAGCTCTGCACCGCTGATGAATGGGTTCAATTTAGAGGAAATCATGAATTTAATTAATTAAAGTAATTAGAGGCCGTGCTCGTCCATAAACAAGGAGACCTTGCGGCCCGGGGATCTCTGAAGACTTTTTTGTCTTAATCGTGGCGGGGGTGTCAAATAAAAGACAAGAGGGCTTGAGGACAGTTGAAGGTGTGACAATTGCGAGGCGAGACGATCTCCTGCCGCACGGAGAAGGGCCAAAGGAGAGTCTGAGAGCTCATTACAAGCAAAGATAATGTAATGTCAATTCAAGGCCACAGCTCTTCAAGTGACTGCTCACTAGTGCAATATGCAGCTGTCATCGCTCCTGTCTGACTCCTGAGAGAGGAGACCCAGGATAATGTACATTCAAAAGGTGATTATGGAAAGGTGAAGTGGATTAAAATAAAATAAAAAATGTAATTGGGGTGTAACTTTAGCATTTTATGTAATAAGTGTACAATTTAAAACATACACATATATGTTCTGTTGTTAGTAACATTGTAAAATACTTACATTTGATTACATGTGTATTACTAAGGCCATAGTCAAAGGCAGTGTTATAAATAATCTACTCAAAGAGTAAAAATTGAAGATACTTTCTTTAATTTACATATTACTTTATGCTTCCGCGCTTCTACCATACATCAGAAAAAACGTATTTGTTTTGGTTTTCAAAACCTACCTGTCTAGGGAAAATCTTCATATATGGTGATTGTAAATGTTAAACTGAAGGCTGAAGATTTCCTTTAAAAGCTGAGAACATTATTTTATGTTTTAAGCTGAATAAACAATTTTAGAATCCTCTTGGATCAGCTGAAAAATACAATGTCCAAAGCAGAAACAGGGCTTCTGAGATCTTTCAATGAAGTAAACTACTTATAGAAGAGACCGTAAATAGTGAGGTATTAGTTTGTTATTTTATAAAACACAACCTAAATGATCTAAAATCTTTTTCTAACGTACTAAACCAATACAATTGAACATTAAAGCCATTAATAAAAGTCAACTTAATGGCAAAATAGTTAATTTGTTTGCATTCGACACACATACCAACTAAAATGTCCACTGAGAGTTACTTGAAAGCACATAGTTAGCCACTTTCTTTAAAAGTGTTGTTATTCATTGTCTCTTGGCAATTGCAAATAAAAGTGAATTGATCTCTTAGCAATAATCCCTGAAGCGATGTGGAGCAGGTGTGAATGTGCATAATCAGGTTAATCAACAGTGACAGCTTTGAATACTCATGAAAGCTTAAACAGAAGGTTTTAATATTCATACTACTGTTTTGTTTATGTATATCGCATTTCAATTTCAAAGCCCAAGATATTATTTTAAATGTGTGCTCATGCTTATTTGACAACATATGCTGTTTGTATTAATATAATGGTCACATCCTTGGTTTTAAATTTGCATTCAGAGTGTGCGCTAAGCTCATTGTACTTGACAGTTGGATGCAGCTTGTATATGCAAGTGGTTTTGAGAATACCTGTCTTCCATTCAGATTCAAGCATGCCACATTTATTTTCATTACGTGCAGATGACAGTTGGTCACCCAAGATGCGGAATTGATTAGGAAACCTGTTTTGTACACAGCTGCGGGGGAATGAATAAAAAAAAAGTCAGGATCTGATCTATCACGAAGACGGACAAATGTTGAAGGGACACAGACGGGGCAAATTGAGTAGCAGATGACAGCCTCATGGAGCAGAAAGAATCTATTCAAATTTCCTGGTGTTTTTCTGACATCCAGTAACCCACCTCAGATAACCTTTCATTCTGGCAATATTGTTAGGACAGGATTTTTGTTGGACAACCTGGAGAGAAAAATAAAACCTCTCCGAGTCCATATTGAATGTTGATTTACAGCCTCTGTGACGTGATTTTAACTATCAACCTGTAATAGAGCTTTAGACGTCACCCGAGCTCTCTTTCACACTCTTTCTTCTCGTTCATCCTTTGACCTTGGTGTTTTAAAACTACCTGCAATATAACCTGTCATGACTAAGAGGTGATGATATAATCTAGGTGTCCTTCTGCGAGCCGCCCGGTGATAACTTCTCCAGCTTCTCCCTCTTCTATTATATTGTTCATATCCACAGCCAGAGCCTGTTAATTCCACTTTATAGCCACAAAGGAGGACTCTAATCTTCAATTTCCATGATCAGTTTCATCCGGTAAAAAGCCTGTAAAAAACGTCTCATGATAGAAAGTGAGATTTTTATTAGGATGTTTTCTTCAAAATAAAATATCACCAACTTGCAAGACAGCACTTTTTGTCAAATGCTACAAAGGCTTGAGATATGTGCAGCTAGCTGTTAAAGTGAAATATTAAAGCAGCTTTTTATATGAGCAGCTGGAAAAGGCATTGTTTTTCTTTTTTCAATTCCAAGGTTATTTCAAAAATGTCTTTTGTTGATGATTTCATCGCAGCAGGCGTCAGCTTTAAGACCAACTCTGACTTACAGTCTCACAGCAAACCGTAGACTCCATGCTGGTTGATTGTGATAATTTAACAGTTAATTGGCTTCTCTTCCCTTTTATCAGATTCATATCAGTTATTTGACATTATATAATCTGTAACGATTAAAGAGAAACAAGGCTGATATGGCCGACCTTCTGAAAGCGATGGGCAATGATTGAAGCTGATTATGTTTTCTCTGTGAAATCTTCAAACACTTCTCTGCCTTTACCTTCCAAGCCACGGCTGTCAGCTCAAGTCACGTCAACCGCATTCAGCCGGTATTTTAAATAAATAAATATAAGGCGTCATGTTTGATGATTTCTTCTGTGCCTTGGAGGAAGAGTGGGAGAGGACAATACTGTACTGCATGCAGGGACAACAGTTGTTAGTTGTCAGCGGAGTTCATAGTCTAGTTTAAAAAACAAATTGCCTTCTTGTAAACTCGGAGGAAGTTAGGGCAGTACGGGGCAAAATCCGGCTTGATATGTTGGGCACACATTTGTTTCCCCTAAAACAAAAGGGATATGAAAATATGCCAATCACTTCTCAACTGTGTACAACAAATGTTATACTGTCTGAGTTGACTAGTACAGATGTAGACTTGTGTTTATTATTTAATGATCTTAAAGCCATTTTATTTGACTGAATGTATTAAATTAAGGTTTTCAAACTAAGGTATTTTAAAGAGGCAGACCTCTTAAGTCATATACTCCTTACATTATACTTAGTTTGTCAATTAAAGGCGTTTTTAAATGAAGGGGTTTGTTTTTTAATAATAAATCAATCGCAACATTAATGGAATCTCTGGCTGCCATGCCAAATAATTGTATTTCTAACTAAGATGTCAATAAGGTTATTTTGTTCAGGTGTAATTTAAAGGATTATCTCTTATTTTATACTAGATACTAGCTTGGTATATTCTTTTTGGTTATATAACTTGTTTTGTTTGCATTCAATTCAGCCACTTGCTCATTTTTGACTGCACTAAGGGTTATATGTATCCTTCTAGACCAGAAGGTCTGCCTTGCACTGTTTACTAGCCTTTATACAGTCTATGGTACTAGCACCAGAATCCAACAAAACCTCCTCAACAAACAACATTTAAGATGCGTTTCTCATAGTTACATTTTCCTCTCCAGAAGCAGTTTATGGACCCTTAAATCAGTAACTGCCTGTGTTACCATCTGTGCTTATAACAACAATTTCCACAAACAAATAAGAAAAAAGAATACAGGCAGAATAAATGTTTTCCCTGTGCCTTTTTTCTTTCTTTTTCTTAATACATTGTTGAATGTAAAGAGTTGTAATGAGCTCTAATTAGTGGAAAAAAGACTAAATCACTGCAGGACGAGTTCAAGCACTCTGACTTTTAGTAGTTTCTGGATCAGTGTATGGTGGGGGTGAAGGGCCTGGTAAAAAGAGCACAGATTGGTTACACAACCCATTTGGCTGCTGAATTAGAATCAACAGATTGAAGTTAAGGGAAAAGATGCTTCTGACTGATATACGGGGGTGGGAAATGGAAACAATGGCGGCGAAATGCTCCCCAAAGGCTCGCAGTTACACTTTATCCCCCTGCAAAAGACGGCAACAAACCCAATGTGTTATGTTTTCTTAGCAGCGTTTGAGGCAAAGTGCCAGCACACAGCACATGTCAGATCTGTTGCTGCCGCTGAAGTGCTTTAAACTTTATACAAAAGAAAAAAAAAACTCAAAACCAAACACCAGGCCCAACAAAGGAAGTGTAGTAATGACTAACGAGATTATTTACCGCCTCAGAAGTCACATTTTCATCGCTTTCACTCTTTTTTCCCCCCCTCTCTTTCAAGTGGAATTGGTCACATGCTCAGTTGATATGATAACTGTTTCCATATTTAGCTCTGTTTGACTTCTTGATGCTGTCTTGGAAACTAATGAAGGGTTGTCTGCCCACAGGAACCATGGTAGTGCAAGTGGCAGCCACAGATGCAGATGACCCGACGTATGGGAACAGCGCCAGGGTGATCTACAGCATCGTGCACGGACAGCCGTACTTCTCAGTGGAGCCCAAGACAGGTATGTGTCAAACAAAATGGTCGTATGATACACAGATGTGGCCAGTGAGAACAAAACGGTGGATTCTATTCACAATTGAAAACACCAGTGCTTCAATTTGAAACATCTGATAATAACATAATAAAGCTTTATTTATATATTTTTCATACAACACATGCTCAAAGTGCTTTACAAAATGACACATCACAAGTTAAAAATAAACAACAAGAAATTCCCCTCAGATTATTTGGTGAGAACTTTACAGGTAAGTGCAGCAAAAGATTCCTTGTGTTAATAGACACAAGGAGGTAAAAGGTATGATAATAAAAATTAAAATAAATAATGATTTCTCAAGACAACTGAATCCATGCACCAATATCAAAAATATAAAACCCCTTAAAACAAAGGGAACATATAGGTACAAAATAAATACAAATAAAAATATAATAGTAATAAAAATGCCATAATTCTAATAAAGGTTTAACGATTAAAATATAAAAAATAAAAAAAAACACTGGAAATAATGCTGCTCCAAAAACAAGTTAAAATAAATTATGAAAACAAGCTGTTTTCACTTGAAATGAGTACAAAAATCTCCCAATAGAAAAAGTGAAAATGTGCTTGGTAAGATTTCTTGAAAGAAGATGGGATATTTAGATAAACCAGATCTTGTGCAGCTGGGAGAACTTATTTTGAACTATATTTGACCAGAATCAGGAAATGTTGTGTTACAATATAAGCCGCAAATGCTCAAAATGTTCTGTTCTCTGAAGTCAGTTGGTGATTTTGCAAATAATTTTAATCTGAGATACAACTCAAAATAATATGTTTGACTTAATAAGATGATGCATTGTCCAAAAACAAGACCCGATACCTAACTGCATTATTACTTCTGAAGTTATTATGTCTTATAGCAGGTGTAAAGACATATTCTGACTAGATATTAGACGAATATACTTGGCAAGATTTTGAGTTTTTGTAGTGTATTGTCAATTGGTGCAATCATAATAACAGCAATCAGAAAACCCTTTTTCAAAAAGCCTGAGAAAAGGACTGAAGTAAACTGCGATATAAATTGTGAGGTAGATTGTTGACTTTCGGGGTGTTTTATCCTGAGAAGTGCAGCAGCAGTCCTCGCTACATCTTCATAGCCGGCTCATTAGCCACTGCCCTGCCGAGGCTCGGATACTTCATGCAAAGCACTCTTGCAAATAAACAGAAAAATACAGGCCATAATATCCTCCCATCCTCTGCTTCGCTAGCAACACATACACACAGTGCGGGATTTTTTTTATTACTGAATGAAGTTCCAATTCATGAACTGGTGAAAGCCACTGCAATGCAGAGATTTATGTCGGTTGTTTTTCACACTCAGGCAGCCTCAGAAATATGGGGGATGCTCGACATTCACACACTCCACAGTGACCTGTAAACATTCATGAGCCCAACCACCGGAAAAAAATGGGCCATTGAAGAAATATGATTGTATGTGACAAAAAAAGGAAATGACTTCATACTGTGTTGGTATAATGGATGCTGTGTGTAAGGAGGGAAATATGTTGTGAGCATCAACCTTTCCGCACACTTGGCTGTGAAGTCGGCGCAGTGTCACAGAATTTCACTTTCTAGAGACCTTCGACTAATGAAGCCTCCCGCTGAAGCTTTCATTAGGGAACATTTCCGTGTTTCCATGTTTTGGGGTGAACATTCACATGTTTTACTCACTCTAAATGAGAAAGTTTCTCATGGATACTCTTTAAGCTCCGGCAGTTCCACAGGGACTTCTCTCAGGCTGTAAAACTTTGATAAGTGAATCCTCATGACTGCATAGAAGCAAATTCTTCTGTTGGCTAATTCATGCGTAAAAAAAGAAAAGAAGGGCGACCACCTTCCTGGAGATTAGTTTGATTTGGAACTTGTGAATTATTTGTGCTTCAATGTTTTTCTCAGTTGCTTTCTGCAATTAATTCAGCTGGTGATTAAAAAAGAAGTATCCAAGGATACTTCCAAGTCTTATTGAATTTGAAACCGAAAAACAGCTGGTAATTTGCCTTATTTTGTCCAAGTGTTGCCTTTCAACATATTAGTCCAAGTTGTGATGTATTTACATATTACCCTTCTATTAACCTCTGCATTATCCACTTTGTCTGCGTGCTGAGATAGTCTATAATACATTTGTTTGTGATTCTTTGCTGACCAGCTGCCTGTTGTGGATCCTAAACAATGAGTTAATAATAGGCGCTGAAATACTGTAGAAGGCGAGAGGGAACTGCAGAATCTATTTTGACACTCTTTGACTTTGTCACTCCAAGTGACCTTTCTTTCACATAATGTGTATTTTTCATATTATTACATTGTTAATATAGAAAAATTAAGAAACTCTTAAAGCACTTTTCAGTTCAAACCTATTCAAGTCTAAGCAGATCACTTATTATTCTAATTTAATTATTTATTTTATTTTCCTGGTGTGAATCTGTACTGTCCTGTTGTTCACTCTCCCTCTGTTGCTGCTTTAAACGCCTTAATTGCCAACAGGGATTATTAAGTGTCCATTTGATCTTATCTTATCTATTCTAGGCTTATTCTTATTTTACTAAACCCTTCAGCATCCCAGTTCCCCCGACAAGTCACCACATACAGTACTCACTTTATTTACATTAATTTTACTCTTAAACTTGGTATAGACATCATCTTTTTACACGTGAAATATAACCAAATTCATTTGATATTCCTCCTAACCAATTCCTTTTACAGTTTCCAATACCTACAAATTATATACATATATTATTTTACGAGTTAGCAGAGGCTTAAGGAGCATCTTGCAGGTTTATTTTTTTTCTACATTTATGCTTAAACTTGCTTGAAAATTACAATTAAAAAAGTGAATGTAGGATTTGATATGTTTTACGAAACATAAGGGTAGTTGCGTTGAGTTGAGCGGTTGTGTTTTAGTGAGCTGGTATTTTTCGGTAGTTTTACATTGTATTTCACCATTTGTAATCATGGTGCAGTATTGTGTTTGTGCAGGTTGCACAAATACCATCCTGTCAGGACATCGAGTCCACAGTAAAAAGGACCGGAGCTAGCGTTCGTTCCTGGGTGCGTTGTGCATCCACCTCCCTGCAGCACATACTCTCCACAGCTTTATCAGGAAACCGTATTACATCTCTCTCCCCCCCCTTCGCTGCTCTCTCTCTCTCCCCTCCGGTACACGGCACCGTAAGACGTAGTGTGGAGTTGCATTAGGTAACGCTGTGGTGGCTGTACTGCTCCAGCCGTCTCCTTTGTGTTTGTTTGTTTCCCCCTGTCTGTGTTGTTTGTGTGTGCGTGGTGGCTGTCACTCCTGGCTCCCGGCTCAACCTCCACTCACCTGCTGCAATCAGCTGTGCACCCTCCCCGACTACACACCTGCTTTCCATCAAGCCATTTACAACGNTGCTGACAGTTTCATGAGGGCCCAAAGACCCAGATAAGGTGGTTTGTTTTTGGATAACGCTGTCATGGTTTGGATTTTGGAGTACAAATGGGTTTAAACCTGAAGTTATGTGGTATAAGGGTGAGTTCAGATGTTACCTAGGATGTTAACGTAGGTGTCCTTTTTACTAATTGAGACCACTTTGCTACATTTTTTAAAAATGGGTCAAACCACATCTGCGGGCATAAGAGATAAACTGGGGTTATGGCCAAAGATTTTTTGTCTCTGCTGATAACATTTCTTACATATGGGAAATAGCTTTAATAAAGTCACCGGCAGTCAAATAAAATGGAAGCAATAACAACTTAAAACTGTTTTAGGGAAAGTCCCTTGATTTACACATTATTACATTAATACTTACCCACAAAAATGACCATTAACATCAATTACTCACCCACTGTTACTGGGAATTCTTGAAAGAAAAATTGTTGTTTTTCTCACATTTGGATAGATCGAAACACCAAGTAAACTCAAACGTTTTAACCATAATTTTTGTTGGCGTAAAAGAGGGCCCTCTGACGGGGTTTTTGGGGGTTTTCCGTTTCCTTTATCGTGTTATAGGTTTTTTGTGCATGTAAAATGGTCGCAAAAGGGGCTTAAATTCCCAAAATGTACCGCTCCCACTACCCCCCCTTTATGAAACCCTCCATTGGATTAGTAATGTTTACTTTGGTATCATTGTGACAACACTATGTAATACACGTGCTTCTACGTGGCTCGGCACTTCAAACAGTGTTTGTAGTCAAGTCAACCGATTTACGAGTCCAAGTCACTCTCGAGTCACCACTCTTCGAGTCCGAGTCCAAAGTCCGAGTCACCTAGGAGAGTCGTAGTCGAGTCCGTGTCCAAAGTCCGAGTCACCCAAGGAGTGTCCGAGTCGGTCGAGTCACCATACCTGTGATCGAGTCCGAGTCAAGTTCAAGTCACCCAAGGGAGTATCCGAGTCGTTGAGTCCGAGTCATCATTACCTGTGTCGGTCCGAGTCAAAGTCGAGTCACCTAAGAATTGAGTACCAGTCAAGTCCGAGTCAAAGTCTTCATGTATTAACCTTCGTGGACTGTTATGTGTGAAATTGAGCTGCTCTCTACATTGCTTTTATCATGTCATGTTATACTAATCTGTCTATTGAACTGCTGTGAAGCGAGTTTGGCTACAATTCTTGTAATAGGTGCTATTGTGGTGCCGAGAGATGGGAGTAGGAGGCGGGGTATCGAAGCTACAAGCTAGACTTTTATTTAGCATCGGAACACACATGTAAACAACTTCATGGACGGGAAGCGAAGAACGGCGGAAACAGGAAGTCCGGCTCACTAAAATGTCCGTGCGGAACAATACCCCAACCCATAGATCCGTGGGTGAATAATGTCAATCACCACACTATACAAATATAAAGCTTATTACTAATATTATTATTATTATTATTATATATACATAAACTATATTTAAAATGAGTTACCTTTTAGAGAAGTGATTATATTTGTATGCCAATAATTCCTATGGTAAAGTTTTCGTTTTGCACTTTTATTTTGATAGTAATAACGGGACTCTTATTTTAAAGGAACTTTTACCGGTTAAATCGGTTTACTAATAAATATTTAGCCCCAGAAAGCACATGGCTACATAGCATGCAAAAGGACGTCATTCTGCATCTTAAGTAGCCATGTGCTTTCGTGTTATCGGCTGAATCTTTATTTATTTATTAGATCACTCTGATGATAGTGTTCAAGACAGCCTATATGTCTGAACTCGATCCTTAGAGTAATGTGTTACGGAGCCTTCTCTTCAATATTGTTTCCACATAACGAGCATTTTGCGCTGCTCTTTTCCAATGTGGAAGCAGAATGTGCAAAAGCATACAGCAGGATGCGGGGTGTGTCTCTAGACATCTTTAGACTGGAATAGCGGGGCCCAGTACTGAACTCGCCTCGCAAGTGCACACGCCAGGACAGAGGACATTAGACTCCAGAGAAAACTTGCTCGAGTCCGAGTCCAAGTCATCGTGCACGAGAGTTCACGAGTCCAAGTCCGAGTCGAGTCAATCAGTGCGCGAGTCCGAGTCGAGTTACGAGTCCCGAAAATCGGCACTCGAGTCCGACTCAAGTCCGAGTCCAGGACTCCATCTCTGGGTTCCCACATGTTAGTGCGTTTGTGGCCAGCAGTAAGCATTGCAATGATATGCATCATTTAACAAGAAGCAGAAATCAATGTGTCCTCAGAAAGCTGAACATTACAGCTCTGCTGTTTTTCTCTGCAAATTGAAATTGAGACCTCGACATGTGGAAACCTACAGGCACCTTACTCTCTTTAGTTCTGTTGATGTGTGGCCCACACCAAAGATATTTCCTGTTTCTTATTTAAACTCAGTTCAATATATGTCAAGAAAGGTAGGAGAATCTATCACATTGAATGGTATCAATTTAAAATATTGCAGATTTTCACGCTCTTAGAGTTTTTTATATCAATTGAACAACTGATTTTACACCATTCTTCAAATTACTATTTAAAGCAACACATCTGTTGACTACAGACATATAACAATATTGTATGTTGTATTATATTGTAAGTATGAAGCTACAGCCAGTAGCTTAGCTCAAAATAAAAGGAGGTAAAACAGATGGTCAAAATTGCAAAAAAGATCATCTGCCACCGTCGTGATGACAGTTTTCTTTTTGGTGGGTTAAGACCTAACTTATTGAATAACAATAATTCATAACTATTCAAATATTGACAACTCGCTGTGTAATTGTAATGTTTTAGGAGAAACCTGTTAAATATCACACTCTTGTTCTTATATTTGATTTGGTATGTAAGGTAAGGGGGAAAATGTTATATGCTTATAAAAATATTTAGAAAAACTCATTTAGAAATGTGAGCTATAGGATCCCAGCAGGGTGAGACTTGTCTGTTTCATAGTTTCCCGTTTCAATTTTTTTAGAATTACATACGAGAGGATCCAAACCTAATTTTAAAAAATAGACATGAAGTCCACTGTAAGCATGTTGCATCAGATCTATGTGCCGCTGACAGCTCCTGCCTGTGCTGAGAAGAAGAGCTAGGCCAGCCCTGAACAACTGGAATGCCTTGACTTTGCCTCCTTCTTCACAGACAAAATCATGAAAAGTAGACAAGCAAGTCAGTTCCTCGGTATATCAGGCAAATGTGTTGTCCCTGTGTCCACTAAAAGTCAATTCAGACATCATGACACAATTCCGGCTGATAAATGCTAAAGACCTGGAAGACATTATTCAGCATCTGAAATCCTCCTCCTGTAGCCTCGAGACAGGATTTTTCAAAACTGTTTTTCATTGCTTGGCCTCAGATATACTACACATAGTAAACAAGTTTCTCCACTCGGGTGTATTTCCACAAGCCCTGAAAACTGCAATAATTAAACCGCTCCTAAAAAAGCATAACCTAGACGCAACCGTAATGAATAATTACAGGCCAATATCAAACCTTCCCTTTTTAAGCAAATTGATTGAAAAAGTGGTTTTTCAACAGTTGAGTAATTTCCTGTTTTTAAATGACGCTTTTGATGTGTTTCAGTCGGGCTTTAGACCTAACCACAGCACTGAGACTTCACTTGTTAAGGTCTTAAATTACATTCATTTAAACACAGACAGTGGCAGAATGTCAGTGTTAGTATTATTAGATTTCAGCACTGCGTTTGATACTGTTGGTCAACAGTATCAAACGCAGTGCTGAAATCTAATAATACTAACACTGACATTCTGCCACTGTCTGTGTTTAAATGAATGTAATTTAAGACCTTAACAAGTGAANGGCCTCCTTACCAAGGTCTGAACAATGTTTAATATCTCTAAAAGTACGAAACAGATTTGAAAGTTGTGTTACACGAATAATGTCAGAAAGATGTGTAACATTTTAAAGTTGGAATGAGGTTTCTGAGTGAAAGTATGAAGGAGCAGTTAGCAGTTGAAGTTGCATGAAGATTGTTCAAGTCTGAAGAGCTTCTCCATTGACTTCCATGTTAAAAATTTGATGAATTATGGGATGTATCTCTGGAATTATGAAAGTTATGAATAAGAAAAGTAATAGCCATCGATTCCCGACCGAGCTGAACGTTTTGATGTTTGAACAGAGTTTCTGCGATGTGGAATGTGGGAGAAGAGGAGGTGCAAAATAACCCGGCGGAATAATAAATAATTTTGTGCGTAGCATAACACATAGTTGGAATGCTGTAGTAGCAAAAGCAAGATCAGTTGCTTTTAGATTTGAAACATTTAAAGTGGTGGGATAATTTTTAGCAAATGTGAAAATCATAAATAAATAAAAAGGTTGTTTGTAAAAGGAAGTTAAAGTTGGTGACACAACAGGATATTTTTACAGGAAACCAGCAGAGCATTTTTCAGTGGCTTAATTTATTTATTTCCCAAGGTAGTTCTTCTTGAAAGGTAACCAAATTAAGATGAAGACAAAGCAAACCGCGTGAACACTTAACACCTAATATTTCATTCAATTACATCTGTGTCTAATACCTTATCAGGGAGCAATATGAGGGCGGAATTTAAAATGAAATCTATTGAATAAAACTTCTAACAACCCATACTTTAAAACAGTAACAATGCTGCTATAAGCCTGCAGGATTTTCCCCTCGACACACAGCTCTATAAAGTGTGTTTTTACACCTGGTTGTTATTAAGGTGTTAAACTACATATCTTCCCAGTCCCACGTGGAGTCACACGTCTCTGACAGCCTTCCATGTTATTCAATTCTGACATCCATACTGCATCTCATAACCATGAGATCCAATCGCCTTCTGCGTGGTCGGAGGGAGAGCCGAGTAAAATGAGTTGTGGTCAGGAAGAGATGGGCGGCAGAAGGCTGAGGCTCTGGCAGGGGCCCAAGGGCTGCGTCTGGCTGCACATTTAGGTGTGTGTGTGTGTGTGTCTGCCTCTTTTTTGACAGGTTAATAAAGCAGCCATTGTCCTACAGAAAGATAACCAAGGTGGGATTTGTCTGTGAGCTTTAAATTATCACTCCATCCTAAAAATCACTCGAAATAAATCTTTATTTCACACATTGAAGTGAGTGTTCAGGGTCTCAGAGATATGTGTCGCCAGGAACTACTAATCCTTCAATTAATGCTTGTGTAGACACGCTAAAGGCCCGGACACACCAATCTGATAACAAAGAACTGACAAAGATGGACCCCGACTATTGCATCGCCTCGCGTCTCTGCGTTTTGGCCATGTGTCTTGTGTCGCACTGGAACACACCGCAAAGACTTCAGCCGACGGCCAAGAAGCACGTACGAACTGCGCATGCGAGTGGCAATAACTCTCCTTACCAGCAGGTGGCGGTAGTGTGTATTCTTCATTAAAAAGAGGCAACAACCGGAAGACAGACTGCGTGATAACCGAGAGAAGAAGAACAGACTGCGTGATATAAACAAACAGCAAATAACGCGTGCATTCCATTTTCACTCTACAACGAGAAACTCATGGGGCTTTCCCGAACCTGTGTCGAGAGCTGGAGTTAAATGAAAACTCAGATTTGCCTTCTTAATAGTTTGTTTGGGTCCCTCACTTCCGTTTTCGGCTTCTCATGCACTGATTCCTCATCGTCAGCCTGACGCCCACCGGCCTGGGGCCTCATGTATAACGGCCCGTCCACACTACAGCTTCGACAGCTTCAAAAACGGTTTCCAACGCGTCTGCCCATTCACTTTGAATGGGGTGACGTCACGTTGCCTCGCTTTTCGCCGAACTGAATTGTGAGTAGCAGAGCGGAGCTTTCCTGGCGTTTCAGGCTGCAAAAGTTGAGCAATGTTCAACTTTTGAAGCTTCTGAAGCTCCTGAAGCTTTCGGTGGAAGCGTCAGCCAATCAAATAATATGCCAGTATAAGCTCTAGCCAATCAAACCGCTGCTTGTGTGTCAGGGGCGGGAGATTCATGTGATTGGTTGTTGGTCGAGCTTCAGACACGCCCGCCGGGAAGCTTTTTTTGAAGCTGTAGTGTGGACGGGCCGGAACACCGTGCGTAGGGTTGACGTGGGAAGGTTGCTTACGTATACGTAAAAATAGGTCCATACATTTTCAGCCACTTTCCGAATCACCAAAAATTGCGTACCGGCGAGGGAAGTGCGTACGGCACTTCCTACGCCGGTTTCCCTTTATAAATCACAACCGACTCGAAATGCGGTGCAGCTTTTGCGGGCTTCACGTAACGCCCATATTTGCCTATAAATAGTCAAAGAAACGCCCTTTCATTCATTCATTTTGACTGACTGCATGGAGAAGATCGCAGGAAATGACGACAGAACAGCTAAAAAAAACATCTCACACCGTGTCAGATTCTGGTTATTTTGGGGAGGTCGAGATCAATCATATTGTTTGGTGGATGCAGTTTGAACCAGAGTAGCAGCATGGAGGTCGGATCGTCACCAGAATAAATAAATAAGTGGTCCGAAAAAGGTTAATGACAAAAAAAATACACATAGCCTTCCTCAGGCAGTGTGTTTGTACCGGGGACAGTAGACACCCCCTTGATGAGAAACTGTAAGAAATGATCGGGGAATCCCTCCGGAGTGGAGTCATGACGACTGGATCTGTCACACCTCTAACCGTATATCCATTGCCGACACCACCGACATGGACGTGAATGGTCGCGCAGAGAATACACAACAAACAAGGGCAGACACCAACAGAACACTACACGCAACCACCGACAGTGAGGACCCGATGGCGCAGTTGGAGGTGAGTGGACGACGTATGTTCGACACCGTGAGAGTGGTGTAGTATGTGTGACGAAAAGTAGGGTTCGGTAAATTATGCTCGTATAGTTGGCCTCCGAGGGTTGGAAAGAGGCGGTTCTACATTATAAGTCGGCTACATAGAGCGCAAAGGGAGGCCAATGTGTCGGGCAATCACACCTCAACGTAATCCCATTTGCCGCTCTAAATGCCGACTATAGACGCGTAATCGAAGACACTAACCTGAGTCATAGTTTTGTCAGGAACGGTCCATGCTCGAAACTGAATAAATAGTCGTATGATGAAATCAATGACGGACTATATACTACCGATTTGAAGTGTTACAGACACTACACTAGCATTAATGTAGACCTTAGATTGCGTACCAGTGAGTGGGTTCTATTCGACGGGTCAAGCAGGTTGACCTCAAGAGGAGGTGAGTGTCCGAGACTAAAGAGAGGCTTCCCGCAATAAAAAAGATGTATGAACCTACAGGACCAGAGAACCCTGCGGAACGTCCGCGAGTATTAATATTCCCAACAACCAGGCAGTATACGTGAAGCTAATAAGTACACAGTTGAAGAGAGACACAGAAGACACAGCTTGAGTCGTAACCACTAGTGTACAAATAATTATGACAATGTGGCCGCGAGAGGGGATACAAAGGGGGCACAATCGCTGTGTGCGCCCTCCAGTGCACGGCTCCGATTAAAAAATACGCCTTCACTTTTACAGAAATGTTTGGCGCGGTCGTCAGTGACGACACATTGATAAGACACATAAGAAAGAATCTTTAGATCTACCAATAAGTAGTAAAAGGATGTGTAAAGTAAGTGTACACAGAAATGGACCTTCAACGAGAAATTCCTGTGTAGGTTCCCCGGAGTTAAAAAATTTCCGCTATAATGCGGTAGTTGTCTTACCGCATGCCGGTCAAAGATGAGTCTACAAAGCGGCTAAATATTTTATGCATTGAACTGCACCCTTTTTGCACGCCAAGGAGGTGCGGTTGAGATGGGTACGCACATTGATTCGTGTTTTTGCCTCTCTGCTCTTATGGACGCTGTGGCAACCGTCTTCCTTCTTACCTCTCTTTATACACTCCTTTATTACATGTATTAATTTTAGCCATGGAAGTAAATGACATATTACTTCTGTAAGTAAAAAGTTTGTACACTAATTTTCGGTAGCAACTTTACTAAATTGTTGCGGACAAACGCTAGGAGTCAACTGTGTGTGTTTATTGACCCTCTTTTATTATTTAATGGCCTATACAATAAATGTTAGTGGCTTTAATACAAGACAAATTATCAATACTTGTACAACAGAGTATTTACTACGTTTTCCATTCGTCCTCTGTCTTTAATGCAGATTTTCGCTGTGCCAAAACGAAGATATACAACATCGATGCTGCGTACCATTAAAATATATTACAAACTTAGTATGTACAAATTTAGCAATCTAAATACGGCAAACGGTGTCTGAGAGGAGTTCAGCGAACAATTTTGTGTCCACCTCAATACCTTTGACTCTCGTGTGTGACTACACCATTTAGACATGTCAGTGATATTGTGCTTGGTCGTAATCAAGCATAAAGAAAATTATGACCGACCTATATCTCAACGGCGCTTCCCCCCCAACGCTCGTGTCCGAACGATCACCTCTGCGTCGCGTGACGACTAGCCGTCGACCCTGTGTTGGTGGTATTATTCCGTTTGTTNGAGGCCTTCTTCAGATTTAGAGTGCGTGATGTCACAGAGTGGAGGACAGATTTAATTGTGCCTTCATATTTTCTTTTAAACCTGCCATAATTCCTGAGACATAATTTTTCATGAGAAACGTAGGAAAACATCTCGTAGCTTGAAAAATTAAAATAAATTAAGCAAAATAAGTAAACAAAATGCCTCTTGAGGGCATGAAGTGACAAAAACGTTCAACATGTCTCCATTAAACCCCATTGTAAATTCAGCCTCATCTTTCCC
>NW_011334065.1:344333-350382 GCF_000735185.1 Notothenia coriiceps
CCACAGTGGCCGCACACCTTTAGTAGTTAATCTGCCAAAAAGGCCACATTATTAACCTGAAAGTACACAAAAAGTACACTTCAGATGCTCAAGTTCCTTGACATGCTTCACGCTTTGAAAGTTCACCGATATCTGTTACAGTTCTTCAACAAAACGTTCACATGTAAGAGGTTTATCTCTCATTCAGAACAATGAAAATGCTCTCCTCTCACTGATTACTGCACATCGCCATGGAAACCTGGACACNTACAGTTCTTCAACAAAACGTTCACATGTAAGAGGTTTATCTCTCATTCAGAACAATGAAAATGCTCTCCTCTCACTGATTACTGCACATCGGCATGGAAACCTTTGATCTCTGGACACGTCGTTAGCTCAAATATGAACACCTGTGTCATGGAACACGATGATGTCATAACTGCAACTGACATGCTCAGAGCAGCATGCTTCAGATAATGGTTAATGGTCCTGCCCTCAACAGCTCTACGTCAATTATGGGTTGTCATCATATGCCGTTTCCATGGAAACGCATCCCTCGCCATAAAACACGATGTCGCTGTAGCTCCAATGGACACGGTCCGATCGTCCCACAATCTTCACCTGTATATCACCTCTCCATGCCCCAACAGCTCTATGTCAAATCTGACATCTCACCATATGCCGTTTCCATGGAAACGCATCCCTCGCCATAAAAAACGATGTTGTCGTAACGCCTATGAAAAGGGTCAAAACAGCACCACACTTCAGATAATGGTTAACGGTCCAGCCCTCAACAGCTCTACGTCAATTATGGTGTTTCATCATATGCCGTTTCCATGGAAATGCATCCCTTGCCATAAAAGACGATGTCGCTATAACTCCGATGAACATTTTCAGAAAGTGCTCAACCTTCACATGTGTGCTAACAGTCCAGCCGTGAAGACATCTATGGGACAGTTTTGAGATTTCTTCAAATGCCATTGCCATGGCAACACAATGCTCATCATGAAACACGGTTTTCTCATAACTTCAGTGAAAATACTCCAAACGGCCCAAAACTTCACAGGTTTGGTAACGATGCAGCCATCAACGCATCTAAGCGTATTATGGGATGTCATCAAATGCCGTTGGCATGGCGATAGATCATTCGCCATCAAGTTAGTTCAAAAGTTTGCAGTTCAAATATTCTGCTGCTTTTCCAAGCCTTTTTACTTTCTTGTCTTCTCTCATCACACAATCAAGCCCCCAGTGTTCATGTATCATTTCAATCTAAATTCTTCACTTTCTTCTTACAAATTACATTTCAGCATAGCAGTTTTAGCGTCAGCTTTTCAGCATAAAGCATTCCCATTAGCAATTTCTTCAGGAATTCCATTCTCTAGTTGATCATGTTATCTCCAAGCAGTCATTTCTTAAACAGTGACTGATCCAAACTTAACCACTTGCATCTGGCTCTTCAATGAACTTTAACAAAGTTTGCCAAAGACACTTGAACCCGATTCTCGATGATACTCAAGTGAGACTTCATGACACCAATACCAATTAGAGCGAGAGCAGACATTTACTTAAGTGATGTTCAAACAGCTTGTCTGGCCCATAAAGTAGCCATTTCTCTCATATCATGTTTTTCTTAGAGACATTCCGCTCAATGAGCAGAGCTCATACTCCTTGGTTGCTGACGTGTTTTTCATTAAGCTAAGTGGATTCTTTAAACCCCCAAGGTTGATATTTCAAAAGCTTTAATGGGTTATGATTGCTCACTGTAAGTGCCCTGTGTTCTGCAGTGGATTGTGATTATTATATATATAACCGGTGGTAATTTATGCTACATGGAATTCTGTGTACATACTTAAAACCATGCAGAAATGTCCTTTTGATCTCAGTCTTATTTTGTTTTGTTAAGCTCTCAGTGTGCTTACATACCTACATTGCATCCTCAAATGTAAGAGTGTGTGTCCTTGAACCTTGACACAATTTTACTTTCATTTTAATTGCAAAAACACAAAATATGCTTGTACATAAATATCATTTATATCCTGTATTCCTTTCAAAAGCACATACTCCTTTGTGTATTTAACCTCCAATATGAGCACATTCTGAAGATTTTCTTTATGCTTTAAATGAAGAGTTAAAAACACAATGCTTGGATTTTTACAAAGTAAATACATTCCTTTTAGTAAGTATACTTAGACAAATGTAGTACTTAAGTTCAAAATGCAAATACTTATATAGTAAATAATCATATAATACTGCTAGTACCTTTTTATGTTGGTTATACTTTATATATTATTATATTATACTCTTTTTGTATGCAAATATTGTACCTTTAATTCCAAAACTTTGATTTGACAGCTTTGGTTACCAACTTTAAAGATTTAGATGATCAATTATTCACATTATCAGTGGCCACAAGTGGTTGTTCCCAGATAGTGACAATATTTGCCTTGATTTTGAAGATTTAATAGTAACATTGAAATGTTAAAGTATGGCATGTAAAATAGTTTTACAACATTATCTGGCATAAGTTAACATTATATAATGTTAGATACTGGTCAGACAAAGTGGGCTGTAGCAGAAAAAACAATCAATCAATCAATCTTGGGTGTCCATTTTAATCTGTCTTGTAATTAGCCGTTTTCTAAGTAAGTAATGCTGTAATGTTTATTTAAAAAGCCACATAGTCTCAGTTTAAATGGCATTATAATCATTACAGGTGATTAAAATGATGTCCGCCTTCAGTTCTGTTTGTGAAAGGGAGCCCATTGTTGGTGGTAACTCTTAGTTTCAACATAATGTCAATACCATGTATCTTTCACAGTGCACTCTGGGGCTGAGACTCCAGCTTTTCAGACAGCAGACCTGGATTAAGTGTCGTTAGATGAGCATTGTGATTCTGTCTTTGCAAGTTACTAATTAGTCCCATTTGCAGCTCAGGCCTGGGCCAGAGCAGAGGGTGACTTTGACAAAGTGCCTGGGCTGAGATACACTCTAAGCTCCGAATTGCAATACTGCAATAGCGATTAAGTGGCAGAGGGCTAATGGTCAGGGGGGGGGGGATGCCTGTGACCTGGTGTTGGTAGCATCATGGCTCTCTTTCGCTTAACAACCCTGCTTCTTAATCCCAAATTGAATCTACAAGGTGCCTTTGGGAAAAGTGCTTAATCCTGAATAGCTCCAATAACTTCCGGTTAATACATAATGTGGGCAAAATACATAAGTTGCTTCGCCTAAAGCTGCTCAGTTAAGACAGTGTTCGGTGATATATATGGATTGATAGCTTGTAGTTTAGTTTGAAGGTGATGCTGAAATTGTAAAAGCTGTTAAGGACTGCGTTCTAATTGATGGCTGGCTCAAGGAGGTTTGAACAGCTGCCTCCAGCTCCATACACCTTGGCTATATGGCAAGTCCTTTAAAGACAATTATCCGCGCACATTAACACTGCCTCGTACGCAGGCACGCTCACAGGCCTCAATGGCAGGAATAACAAGAGAAGAATTTAGTTAGTGGAAAATGCCAGGTGCCTGAATGAGAGGATTAATTACACTCTGAAGGGGGTATTTAAGACGTGACACGGCTTGCCTCTCAGAGCATCTGAATATGACAGGCATTCAGGTGAGAGGGGCCTGGGCGGACCCAGCTTTGTCTCATCTCAGATTGGGAATTTAATTAAACCGAAATCGCTGAAATAAAGGAAAAGGCCAGGTTCAATCCCAGTGCAATCATCACGTTGGAAATGTTGGCGCACAGGTCAGGGGGAGAAGGATTTGCTGTGATGAGCCTGTGATTAAGATATAAGCATGGGCTTTTTTTAGACCTTTCTTTATCCCATTACTTAAACAAAGTGTGTTGCTGTGGCTCCGTTGAGAATAGAATAGAATAATAGAATCCTTTATTGTCATTATACAGGTACAATGAGATGAGTAGAGCTACTTGTAAAAATACAAAAAAACAAACAAGAGACGTACAACATTCAGGAGAAGACAACATACAGACTGTTAAAGACTGTTGTGTTTGCGACGGCATTAAATCGAAACCATTCAGCTTAAGGCTAGATATCAATCTGGCTGACTCCTGTAATATAAAAATGGTGCAATTTTTCAATTCTAATCACCAACAGCAAGCACCACCTGGATGTGTACGCAGCGTAACATTAGAAAAAATATTGTGTATAACACTTGGGTCCTTTGTGTTGTGGCCCCTCGACACGGATATGTATCCAGTTATTAGAGCATGATTCTTGTAACGTCACCCAGTAATAAACTACCTTTGCTAGAGGTTTTATTCCCTGTTTGTATGGCCTGTTATTGTGTTATGGGATGTATTCTTGGTAAGCGGACTGCCTTAGGGTCACAGCAAATCACATACTGCAGCCTTCATGTTTAAGTGTTCATCACCTTCATCAGTACCTCTCATAGCTACACGCAGAGCCAGGGGGTTCCTCCGAAAGTCTCGCACTTTTTATTTCCTCTTCCTAAGACAAATGTCAAGTATCTGGGCTTTAGCGGGGGAGCATGGCCCACCCGTCTGCCGCCAGTGGTGCGCAGACAGCTAGATAAATGCGCGGTCTACAATGCGTCAGGCTTTGCACCGGAGGCATGGAGTCAACGGCGTAATGCGAGGCCGTGCCGTGATAGCAGCAGGAGGATTTTAATCATCGCCTCTCCCCAGGAATGACACCAGCGCCGCACGGGGTAACAGAGATAGAGAGCGGGGAGGCTGGCACCCAGCAGACAAACAGCAGTCTTGCAAACAGCGCCGTGTGGATTAGTGGTGTCGCTCGGTGAAAAGTATGTGTGCTTCTGGCCAGGCGGGAGGAGAAACATGTCTCTGTTTTTTAGGGGGCTGGAATCAGGATTCATGGCATCATTAACCACCAGCTAAGGCTCCAACACTGATATTAAATAAGTATATCAATTGTCTGTGAAGCCTATATATGGTTTAGAGAGAGCACTCATTTGTCTCTCTGCTGTCTGCAAAAGCTTAACATCTTTTTCTACTTTATTTCACCTTTTAGGAGCCATTTTCATTGCAGAGGCTATTATAATCCAACCATTATCCTGCTTCCTACTTAGTTTTGCTTCTGCCAGATGTTTAAAGATGGCTCTTTCAAGTCTACACATGCCTGATGTGTCCCTATGGCCATGTTGTATGGAGTAGAGAACAGAAAAAGTGTTGGCTCAGTTTGTATCAAGCAAGCATTATGGGAGCCTTGTTGGATTGAAGGCGTCAAATAACCTTTGGTGATAAACAGGGTTCACAGGTGTCACTGCTGCTGGCCCCGGAGCAGTGGTGGTGCTCTTTAATTGGCTGTGAGGTTACACTTCGGGAGGAAGCAGCCTCAGAAGTTATGAAAGGATTGACGGAGGACTGAGAGAAATAACGAAAGAGCAGATGGGTGAATATCCACAACACTGAGACAGATGCCTACATTTCTGGTACAAAAGTATAAAAGGAAAACACAGATGTTGTTGAGGTTTAACTAAAGGAGAGAAAGGTAGCTTTATTTCCCTCCACTGTTGCGAGACAGCACCACTGTTCATTATTCCATGCAGGACTGAAATGGCATGTTTTGCAGAGCAACAGCAAAAGATTATTGCTTTATTGACCACCGTCATCCCACTGTAAGCCCACTGGCAGGGACTTTGGAAAAAAAGAAAGTGGACAGCTCACTATAATTTAGCTAACTGAGCCATTTAGTTAGAGTAGCCAATAACAGTTTTCAGCTGGAGGGACTATAATGACGTTAATAAATGATGGCAGAGAGAGAAAATTAAACACTTAATGGAATTGTTTATTTTCAAGTAGGACTGCGGTTGACGGTCAAAGGCATCTTCATTGAAGATGCCTTTGACCGTCAACCGCAGTCCTACTTGAAAATAAACAATTCCATTAAGTGTTTAATTTTCTCTCTCTGCCATCATTTATTAACGTCATTNATAAACATTGATTGATTGATTGATTGATTTACAAGTGCCCATAGTATCAACAAGCATTTCATTTAGTCTAGCTTTAAAAACAATGTAGAATTAGCTTTTAGCTTCCCTGTTAGCGGTGTAACCGTGAATTCACG
>NW_011334065.1:350419-375585 GCF_000735185.1 Notothenia coriiceps
GGTGTGTGTGTGTGTGTGTGTGTGTGTGTGTGTGTGTGTGTGTGTGTGTGTGTGTGTGTGTGTGTGTGTGTGTGTGTGTGTGTGTGTGTGTGTGTGTGTGTGTGTGTGTGTGTGTGTGTGTGTGTGTGGAGACCACATTTTAATCATTAAGAAATCTTCAGAGGAGATTTATTTATTTAGCATTTAACATTCGTTTAAAGCACCCAATTAAAACAGCACCTTTTTCAGGTTATAACAATTAATCAAGAATAAACCTTATATTGCTGGGGATTTATCAGAAAATTGTCTTCGTAAACTCATTCTTGATGATTCCTCGGTCAAGGGCAGAGCTGATTGTGAATTCTAGAATACATCCAATATTTTTCCTTTTCTCTAGAGATTGGACTTCAATTACATGTCAAATTTCTGGTTAATTTGAAGGATTATGATAAATTCTCCAGGTGCTCACTCTAAGCAAGAGCCGTGCTTTGATCTGCTTAATCAGGCTGTGAATGCGATAAAGCAACTAAAAACCATTATTTATTCAGAAAGTGTGTGCTGTGGCTTTGTGTGTTCCATAATGAGAAATCTTCCATGTTCTGTATGAATCTTTAATAAGTGCCATTTAATGAAAGAAACACATTGTGTGGGAAGTCATTAACTTTGAAAGCAACAGTGATTGCTTTTGAGGGATTAGTCTAGTGCACTTTTTCTTTGCATTTGTAGTCCGTAGATAAAGTTGAGATTAGAAAAAAGGTAATTAATGAAAATATTTCCCTACAACCTTTCGAGTATTTGTGTATGGTTGTCACATCTTGGCAAGCAGCTCATGCACAAACGGAGAAATGTCAGTCGTTTGATGCCAGTGTTGTCACATCTCTGATCCTCTTCTGATGACAGATCAATAATGACAGGAGGACAGACAGATAATGCCTTCCCTGGTGGCTAACATGTCCCCTTGGATGCGCTCCCTTTTCTGACAGCGTCTTAACAGTAACCTCATCATATGCCAGACTAAACTATTTGGATTGAAAGCACAGGAACAGTCGACTCACAGTTCATTGCTGTAGTGTAAACAAGCTACCAGCCATGATGGACATCTACCCATTAACCTCAAGTCATGGGCTTCCATTATCACTGCTTGAAAAGATGACGTGAAAATGTTTTTCCAGTCTGAATTCATAATGTTTAGACAAATAAAATGCTTTTAGAGCAGCCTTTCTTACATAAATAAAGCCTTTAAGTATTTGAGTGGTCTACTCCTCTTTCCTTGATATTTAATTTCAGGGCAGGAAGTTCAATTGTGTTGATGTCTTTTTGCTTGATACTGTGTTTTTGTTCACGCATTTGCATTCAAAACTAACACTTACATTTTGGCACTGTCCGGGTAATATTTGCTGTGACATAGTGAATCAGTTTTCCAAACAATTTAAAACAAACATAGCTAGCCTGTTAGTGGGAAATGTTTGGTTGATATATATTTTTACTCTGAGCTTTATTTAATTGGGGGTTTGTTTAAATAGTATGTTTGGAGGCCTTAAACGCTTTTAATGATTACCATTATAAACATGGATTTGGAAAAAGTGTTTAGCTTAAATAATTAAAACCAGATGTGATTAATTTAAAAGATAAATGTCCATATGTTGAGTCAGTAACACTAGAAAGCTTATAGTAATTCCTTTCAGGTAATAGATAATGTGTTAACTTCATTAAATCAAGCATACATATTACATCATGTTAAATAAATGTTTGAAAATGATATATTCAAATGATAAAGGGTGATGAAGGGGGACTTGAGTTAATCTGTGGGAACAGTATGTCTGACCCTCTCTCTTTCTCTTCAGGTGTCATCAGAACAGCTCTGCCGAACATGGACCGGGAGACGAGGGACCAGTATGTGCTCGTCATCCAGGCCAAAGACATGGTCGGTCAGATGGGGGGGCTCTCCGGCACCACCTCTGTTACTGTCACACTCACTGACGTCAACGACAACCCGCCTCACTTCACTCACAGTAAGACCCCTGTTCCCGATTGTCCCTACAGGGTTGATTAAGCTTGTTGTGTATGGTACATTCAGTGCTTTCAACAGCTAGGCTACCCAGCAATCACAATAAAACCACCTGCTTGCATATGATTTTCACATTTGTTTTTTGATCCGGTGAATTATGCTTAAAAGATCAATTATTGCTGAAAACCACTTGAAAACAGACCAAATGGAGACATACTTTGTATTGTATGCAATGAATGCAGTGGTGGCCTACAAAAAAGGCTATTCCACCCTTGAAAATCAATCACTTGAAAGTATTTGCTATTTTATCTGTAACAACCCTTTTGTGTGATAGAACAAGGTTAACATACTCAGAAATCTTAGAAGCAAAACACACATTAAATCTTTACCATGTAACTTCATCCCATCCATTTTCTTTGTTAACTGCTGTCCAAACACCATTCTCTCTTAATCTTGGCAAATTCCCTACACTTTTTTGGCAAACATTAGGACTTTAACGTCTAAATTAAAAAGCAGCCTTGGTGCAAGGTGTGCTCCTCTCATCAGAGCTGGGGAATGCTTCCACGCTCGATACTAGGATCAATCAGGCGCCGTTTTGTTGTTGTCAGCCTATTTCACGGGCTGCAAATGGGTTCCAGGCCCAGCCTTAAGATTCAAAGGCATGCGGTGCCTCTCATGATAATCCAAAGCTCCGGCAATCGGTTTACCGCTGATAGCCCAACCCCTGTCTAGCTGGTGTACTCACCACTGGACTGCCATGAAGCAGAGTCAATTTGCAGACCCCTGGGGGGAAGAAAGGTTTAAACTTGCACAACAAGTGATCAATGCCGTTTAAACCCAGTGCTGTCACACTGTGAAAAAAAGGGACATTGGAGGAGTTTGGGCTTTTTGCTCCTGCTGTGGAGCTCGCAGGGTCATGGGTCAGAGTCGATAGACCATCACTGAGCATCAGAGCTGAGAGAGAGTGCAGAAGCTATAGCTAGTCCTTGGAAGAAACGAGGGAAGAGAAGAGAAGGAAAGCCAAGGTTAGCTGCATGAGAGCACAGGCTCATGCAGGAGGTAGGTGCATGGGGCAAATCGGAGGGAGGAAAGCAATTCTTCGGTCTTTTAAAGAGCTGCTATTCCACGGCAAATTAAAAAGCCATTATAAAGATTACATGGCGGCAAACAATGTCAGGCAGATTAGCATTTAGACGGTGGCTGAGGGAGACAACGTGAGGAACACAGAAAGCTCTCGTAATGAGCTCTGTCATGGTGATTGGGGAGATTATGATTATGAATATGATTCCCTTCTTTATTCTCATAAGAGTACTTTCAATCCGAAGGGTCACACAAAAGCTAAGGGAACACATTGGAGACTTTTTGTGTAATAGAATCTTCAAGTGGACAATTCATCCCATCCTCTGAAAGGGATCTAAGTATCATTCATTTTTTAAATTCTTGCTTTGTCTTTTTTATTCCAAGTGATTCCCCATTACATCCCGACAGCAGTTAGGGAGTTATATAATTTGATAAATATAATCCTTCAGCTGTTAAACCTGTAGAAATGGGACAACAGAAATAGATTTGTAGTACCTCATTTGTATAATTCACATTTCTGTTGCCTTCTACACTGCAATGTGGAGTTAAAGCAAAGTGCTTTGTGCCGCCTCTGCTGCCTGTCTGTGTTATGAAACATACAATTATTGAGGAGCCACACAGCCGAGTCAAATCTGAAGGGGGTATAAGAAAAGCTGAGCTGCTTGAAGGTGAGTTGGCGGTGAAATGAACACATCCATTACCAACATCCGCTCCTGTCTTTCCTCTTACAGAGAACTATCAGTACACGGTGCTGGAGTCGCTGCCGGTGCAATCTGTGGTGGCCAGAATCAAAGCGGCTGACGCTGATATAGGCTCCAACGCAGAGATGGACTACAGGTTGATGGATGGCGACGGGCCTGGCATGTTCAACATTACAACAGATGAGAACACACAAGACGGGGTCGTCATCCTTCTGAAGGTACTGCATATAAAAACACATACAAATGAAGACAGCCTGAGAAACTGAAACCTTCGTATCATGACTTTCTGCCCATAAATGGTACTTCACCCTCCCTCCTGAAAGTCAGTGAGACATAGGGCAAAATGTTCCGGCTGTTGGGTAAAGCTCTGTACTTTAGCAGCTGGCGTGGCATTCAATATTGCTTGGAATATTGATTGAAGCGGTGTGACTGTTCCACATGCTCCCTTTTTCTACCTGCGTACTTACAGACACACCACATTTTCACAATACTATATTCTTTCTTCTCCAGAATGTTACTAATCTGTAGCCAACGCACAGAAAGGAAGTTTTTACACTCAATGTGAAATATTCAAGGATATGAATACCAACAATGTATTGACGTTATTAACATGTGGTGCAACTTGACATTGTTGAATCCTTTATGCCAAATAACTCCATTGTTGTCAAAAATACATCAATGAGCCACGCTCTAGCACAGGATGATTTGGTCCATTATAACCATGAACTTAGGCAGAGATGTATATTCATCCATTCCACACACGTCATTCTAGATATAGAATAGAGCACCAAATGTGTATTCATCCACAGATGAAAATATTCTGTTTACTTTTATCTCAGTAACATTTTCTAAGAATTGCGGTGCACTGATTTTTTTTTAAAATAAAACGATATATATTTATGAATAAATATATACGGTATACACAAGTGATTCATGTACATGGGGCTGAGTCAGATATTTTAAAGAGATATTTGCTCTTTTCATGGGATTTGGCTGCAAGAGAAATATTTGACTATTTGGAAATGTGTAAGATTGTAAAACTAGGGAGAAATTGTACCACTCGGTTACGTTCCCTCCCAGACTAGGGGTACCAAAGGGAAGTAACACAAATATTTAAAAAAAACGGGCGAGAGAAAAGAGGAGAGGAAACTGATTTGTGAAGCCACAAGATGGTCTTTTAATTGACAAAAGAAAAAGAGGCTCACCAGCCAATATGCAAAACAAACTTAAGGTAACTCAGAACAACTTTCTTCTGAAAGAAAGTGACTAAATTAAACAATACCCAAAGGTAAACTGGAGCACATCTAACAATGAGCAAAATACAAGTTAACCCAACAGGTCTCACACAAAGACACAGCACATGCCGCACATGCACCCAGAGGAGAAGGAAGAGAGCGACTGCCGCCTTTCTCAGGTCCTTTATGGAGGCCCTGATTGGGAATTGGGAGCACCTGAGGAAGAGGCTGCACCTGGAGGGAGACAATCAGGGGGAAAGGGAGAGAGACACACACAAACACCCACACATGAGCACTCACTACGGCACGGAACACACTCGCACAATGATTTACTCATTCTTCGGTTATAATAAACTGAACAAAATAATGATACAATTTCACAAGGGTAATTTACTGAAGGATATAAAGTACAATGCCTTTTTGAGTTTACCTTTCTCCTCTTTACTCACGAGCCTCATTTCATGATTTCTTCTGCACCTTTAGATTGAGTGATAATCACTAATGGCAAATCAGTATTGACGATATCCAACACATTAGATTAAAGTTAACATCCCATGGTCAATCAAAGCAGGTTTACTACCACAACAGCTCCGGACTTGCTCGTGAGAGTATACACATCACTGTGAGGATGATGAAGGGAACAGGGACTTTAACACTCAAAATAAGCACTCCTCTCGCAATGGAAACCAGGATGCTATACCCACCTACATGAATAAATAAACCATCTCAAGTTAAATGTGTAACCAAGCCTCTTATTTATTTACGCAGGAAATCCGTTGCACTTTCTTGCCTCACTTTAGGATGCTGCAGTGCTCATGGCTCACACTTAGCACGTCATGGTTTCTGAAGACTTTAAATGGCCTCCTACGGCCACGTGGATGTGACGGTTCATTGCTGCAGCTCTTTTGTTTGGAGAGGCCCAGCCATTGTTGGACACTAGCCATTCTTGTCAGATGGGCCCATTTGATCCTTTGTTTGTTTTGCACAAGACACGGGAAAATACATTATCGCAGTAAGTCTCTGACAATGGATGTGTCAATTCCATGTTGTCCTGCAGTATGTTACATGTTGCAATGAGGAGTTTGTTAACCCAGACAAAAGAAAGCATTTCTGAACGCTTTTCACCTTGTTGTGCACCTCTCTTAAAATCAATATTTTCAGGATACAATCAAACTGTTGTCTGTCCGAATTTTTTTTTCTCTTCATTCCGATCTTCATTTGGGACCACAGCATTTTCTGAATCATTTATATAAACTGCTGATATAGCCTTAGCATTGTATTCTTCAAGTACAAACAACAAAGAACTGAACATGCTCTGCCACCTTGATGAGAAAAGTGAACATCTCTCACTTTATGTTGTGTATTCTGTCTCCTCTAGCCTCTGGACTTTGAAACAAAGAGCAGCTACTCTCTGAGAATCGAGGCCACAAACAGGAACATTGACTCCGACTTCTTGAGCTCGGGCCCATTTAGCGACACAACATCAGTCAAGGTGACAGTGGAAGATGTGAACGAGCCGCCCGTTTTTTCCACACCGCTCAGCAAGATGGTTGTTTCAGAAGACGCCAAATCGGGCACCTCAATTGGGAGGGTCTCTGCCCATGACCCAGACAACTCCAACAACGGCATCAGGTACTTACGATCGGTCTACTATTCCGTAAATGTATTTCTACATGTCAAATATCTTTTGTTATGTAACTCTTTCATTCATAAATACTTGGGTAAAGTTTTCCAGAGCTGTTTGTTAGAAAAGAAAATAAAGAATACCAATGTCTTCACAATCTATTTAACTACTCCACATTTTCTGCAAACACAGAATCCATAGACCCTCGAAGGTCCCCCATATGGATGTTTTGCAAAGACAATGCCAGATGGTGGGAGGGCCAAAGAGTGCAGGATTTGCAAAAGCGAAATGCCATCTTGACTGAGAGAAGGGCATTTCTGCCGAAGGGTCAAGGCGATACAACACTTGTATCGTGGCATTTATGACTCAAAACAAGTACTCACAATACCAATCTGTGCAGTGTCACTCTCCAGATTCCCTCCTATTTTGCATTAATTGAATAAATATTGTATGGTATTCATGCTTGGTCTGTTAGGATTGTTATTAATCCTAATCAGAAAATCTAATTACTGCACCATTGTGGCTGTAAATTGCTTCTTTTTGCTCCTGTGACTGTTATCCGCGTCTGCAATGTATTTCACTACATCTGCTGAAATTAAAATTATTGTGGAACTAATGCAGCCACAAGAGTCAAATTACATTGTAATAATACCCTTTGGATGTAGGCTAATTGAAGCTGTAATTTTCTCTAGTAATATGAGTTGCTGTGTATTGAAAGGGTTTGATCAGTGTTGTGTGCTGAGGGACAAGCAGACAGACCTCAGTTTGATAAACAGTTAATAGGGTTTGTTTCACTCATACAATTTCTGCTGCATTTCTGAATTTACAATCCAAACTCATTAATACTGTTTGGAAATATCCTATATTGTTCTTATTGTGAACACAACACATTGAGGTTTTATAAAAGTGGTTCCTGTATATTGCTGCACAGTTTGATGGAAGAAAAATATCATAATCTTTAAAGAAACACCTAAATGTCAAATCAATACCTCTTTCAAAAAGCTTATTCTTTTGACGTAGGCCTATGTCGGCTGTGTGTATTGATGTGCCTTTTCTTTTCTCCAGGTACTCTATTGACCGAAACACCGACCTGGAGCGCTTCTTTAACGTGGATGCTCTAAGTGGGGTCATCAGCACAGCCAAGCCTCTGGACCGAGAGGCCAACATGGTCCATAACCTCACCATTTTGGCCATCGAGAGCCGTAAGTGTACCTTCAGCATACACCCTCAAATCTGCTGTACAGGCAGAGTTGACCTTTGGCTAAAGCCTTGTTGGTTTTAATAAGATTCATACCTAGTATACTCAATCTGGAGGGGATGGCATCTCTGCAAGCCTATTCAAACCACTAAAACACAAAAGCAATAATAAAAGGTATAAGTTACAAGTGTTAGCATTTTAGCGTGGCTAACTAGCTTACACCCACAGTAGTAAGACATTGAATTAAGCATTACTTACTGTACTAGGCCAAAAAGCACTAAACTAAATGAGTTTGTGGGGTTAAATACATTAAAAAATCCCCTGTTTTAGTGTAGTATTTCCCGCTATGATAAAACGTATCTTTTATGCTATCATAGTTAAGAGTTCAGGATAATGTCAGTAGCTAAAGTAACCCTAGCCAAAGGTTCATTGGCTAGGGTTTCACCTTTTTGCCATTTCACCGAAGAAATAAAACAGAATGTAAGCCTGCTTTTTTCTACCTCTATTTAAAAATCCAAGCTCAGCGAATGGTTCCAATACTTCCTAGGAACTGAGGTTTTATTCATTCTCTCTGGGTGACACTATTTGTCCTGTTATCCTCTTATCCTCTTAGTGTCCAATAGCCCTCTGTGTAGAGGGCGAAACAGTTGTCGGGGTTGTTGTAGGGCTGTTGGGGAATGTTAATTCACGCACAGGACGGTCATTTTGACCTCCATGTGTCCAACCGTCGTGAAGACAAGATGCTGACTAAGGGTGGGTGACCTCACCCTCAGGTGAACTATGTTAATGTGATGTGAGGAAGAGTCGCCTGCCTATTTGTTCATCTCTCAATGTCTCAAAGGACACTGATGCGTCCCCCTCCAGCCTCCATATCATTCCACCAGCGATCATGCAAACACAACAGACAACAATCATCAGCGCCCGATCAGCAGAGCGCTTTCGACAGCTGCGTCACATCTGTATAAGTTGAAAAAGACAACCAGCCTGTCAGCCTGGCAGTTCCTCTGCCTTCACATCTTCACACTGTGTGAAATGGTATTCATTTGTCTTCAAAACCTTCGTATCATTCTTTGTTTCAAAGGTGTGTTTTTATTTACATCGGAAAGCACACAGGCTCAGCTCTCTGTTGATTTCATAGTGTGAGCGCTCGCCTGATATAGCCTCAAAGAGAAGGCATATAATAATAGCCATATGAAATGTCACAACAGTCCCTCATGCATGAGGTACTGGCTTATGACACATAGTGACACTCGGGCGCTGTTTCCAGCTGAAAACATCTTTGAGTTCACGGACTGGCTAAGAAATCCACTGCCCTGTACGGCTGATGACAGTATTTATAGTAAATAGGTTCTTTGTAACTGGAGAGAGTGAAGGACTCTTCGGTTATAGGATGTTGTGCTTTTGAGCTGCAGTCACTCAAATTTCATGAGCTCTGGCCAGAGCACGGCAATGACAAGAAGCCTGTGGCCCGAGGCTCCACACGTCCTTTTTATCACCATCAAATCAGCCTGGCCCGAATGTCAGCGCGTCATCTCTTGCCGGCATGGGCGGCGACGCCAGGCTAAATCATCATCCTGCACTCAGACGTAGCCATTTAACCATCAGTGTGTGTCAGGCAGACAGAGGCGTGAAGCCTGCAGTGCAGAATGGCTCGTCCACAGACACAGCCTTCCCACGACAACAAGCCGCCACCGAGTGTAATCACTTTGGCTGATCCAGAGCAGGGCTGCTAGGGATGGCACACTGCATATTTTATTACAGCAGCACTTTTGTCCTCCTCCTTTGTGATGAATTAAAACACATGAAAAAGATCAATATTCCATAATTTGGCCAAGTGCATCAAGGGAATTTTAAGGCAGGATTAAAGTGTTTAAAATGTCTTCCTTTTCTCCCTTTATCTTTCAGAGGACCCGGTCCAAATTGGGAAAGGCATCGCTCTCATCACGGTGCTGGACATAAATGATAATGCCCCGGTCTTTGCCATCGACTATGAAACTCTTCTGTGTGAAAACGCCAGGACAGGACAGGTAAGACACAGACACATCTCTGCACACGGTCCAGCTTTCCTTCCCTTTTCTCTGTCCATGCTTCAAGTTTGACTCACAAAGACAACCTGCTGACTTTCTAAGCCATTAAAGCTCTTTCTTGTTCCTCAAAACAAGTCCACTGTGCACATACCCACTTCACAGCTTGAGGTCATTTTCGGGAACTTCCAGCATCATTAGTATGAAACACATCCTTTAGATTTTATAGCAGGTATTGTAGGTGTTTTCGTTTGTTATAAATGGTACTCTCATTCCGTACTTTCAAGCAAACTAAATTAATGACGGTGCCTATGGTCTTAATCCACAATAATATAATGGCCTAAAGCGATACCTCATGCTGGGACGGTTTGGTGATCTCTGCAGTTTGACTTTCCATTCTGAGGCTTTGTGTAATAAGACGATCACAATGGAGGGCAGCCATGCAGAAAATGCATCACAAAATCATGAAAAAGGAACCCAGAGGGAATTGAGGGCTTTAAGATTTTGTGTTTGAGGAAAATAAGGAAAGAGAAGAAGCTGTAGCCATGCATCACATTTTCCCTGTCTTTAGCATTTGGCCTCATTGTTGTTAAATGACTTGTGTGTCTGCGGCGGCGATTCGTCTGCTCTTGGCATTTGGAAAATACAATCAGAGGCGAAGGCTAGAGGAGGCGTGTAGACCTGAATAAGTACAATTGATCAGAATGATGCATTGTATTGGAGAATGGCTATTAGGCCCTTTTAAATATGTTATTTGCATTTCTATTTCAGGGTTGTTTGTCACCGTGCTCACGGGAGGGTGAACAAAAATAGCAAATGACTTCATTTGCAAAAATGAGAGACTATATTTCACGAGTGCTTTTTTCTGTGTGCATGATGCTTGACCACAATATGAAGCCTTACAGGTGAAGCTTTCTGGGATTGTAGCAGTTTGGTTTTTTTCAGATTTATAACCGGAAAAAGGTTTAGTACATATCATTAAACTCACGTTAAGGTATTTCTAGATATTGCAAAATCGAAATGTAACCAATCAGATTCTCGCCTTAGGGCACAGAGTACTTGCTGGAATACACATTGCTTCCATATTCGTTCCAATCATTATTAAAGAATGAATTTCTACCACAGCTGAATGTCTATTTCTGGTTAACGATGTTGCCACTTATCTCGAGATGAGTGTTGTTGCTCAGTGATATCAAATTTAGAGCAACCCTAGCAAACATGTACTGCACTGACTTGGAAATTCAACAGTTAATTTGTACATTTCTCCCCACTAGTGCCTAATAAATTATGGCACCCAGGCTATGACAATACTGAAACTAAGTAATTCCCCAACAATCATACCGGCCCCCAGGACATAGCCGGGGTCCATGACAGCATCATCAGCAGGAAAAGGTTCAGCAAATCTGTAAATACTCAGCTGAAGCAGACAGATTGCTTACTCAATGCCGCTGATAGCTGAGCTGGGAGGTCCCCTAGGGTTAGCTAGGAGCTACTCTGCTGTAAAGAGAGGGGCTGTGGGGGGCCGAGGCCTCTAACCTCATCTAACTGGGAAGACCTGCAATCAAATACTGTTGTACATGTAGATAAGTGGTGCCGTCAATACAATTAGCTTCTTTAGCCACAAGCTAGTTTGTACATGCTAATAGCTTGTGTGTGTCCACGTGTGTCCTTATATTTAAATTAAAAGAAATGTTCCAAAGAAATCTGACTGATGATTTGGGGAATTTGACAAAAAGACAGCCAGCCAGATGTTATTGAGTATGAAATGTGAATTAAGTTCTGAAAATCCTAAAATACAAATAAGCATTGGGTAAGAAAATGTATTTTCTCTCTCCAATGTTGGCATTTTCTTATATCTCACCTGTGAAATATCTGAAAATCACCAGTCAATTGGATTGAATCGTAAAATGTTTCTTATAAACGCAATAAAGACCAAAATTACACATATGGTATAAGGTATTTGAATGTATGACATTTGAAATGTTTTTAATCAGAATCAGAATACCTTTATTTGTCCAACAGAGGGGAAATTGGCATTGTTATGCAAAAGACCCAAAAGTAGCTCAATATTAATTAAGAGGCATGCATACAATATTAAAGACAATAACAAATAAAATAAAATACAAACATAAAATCTTTAGCTCAGATAAGAAAACTGAATTTCTTTCTAACTTCCTGCATCATCTTAACTTTCTTATGTCAGAGCGAATGACTACCCCAGACAGGAAGTGTGTGTTCTCATCTCGGCTCTTCTCTGATCCCATTCCTATTAAATCCTATTCAAATACAGCCTTCTGTTTAGGCAACACTATGCACCGGTGGGATTGCACCTTCAGACTGAATAATGAAGGCAGACAAAATGGAAATTTCATGATGAAATTTACACCCAAAAACACATACAGAGCAAAGGGAAGGAGAGAGGTTGACATTTGAATGTGAAACCCCGTTTGAATTTCAACTAGGTGTCTGCTGTCTCTTAGCAGACAGACTGGGTGGACTTGTAACCTGTCAAATGTGCACCCCACCATCTCCCTTAGTCCTAATTAATGAGAATGCTCCTGTTGTGCACTCTCTGTCCGGCTGTAGCAGCGAGCAGTTGGCTGTACTAACAGTGTGTGCTTCCCTGTAAAGCTTAGTTGAAAATCTTAGGCCGCCCACTGATTGTCACGCCCATTGGCTTATTCACAGCTGCCAAATAATGAAATAATAACATTTGCCAGTTTGGGCCGGGGTTCACTCCGTGGCTCTGTAACACAGATTAACAGGGAGTGCAGGGATGGAATAACCTGCCATTTTTCAGGCCTAATTAAAGGCCGTCTCGTGGCACTGGCTCTCTCCAGAGATGCCACTTGTTACGGATCATCGGTGCGTCTGTCTTCTGCCATAATATTAATTGATATTATGATGGGGTGGAGGGGGCAGCAGCAGCAGTGGGGATGGCACAGAGAGGGAGGGGAGGGAGGGAGGGGTCTTTGTACAATCACTTCAGTGTAGCCATTACATACATGAGTGGACTTGGCATTCTGCTGCCCCCAATCGGCTCCACTGCCCCTCCCTGAGGAGGCTTAGTGTCCTCCAGAGATTCATGAATGTTAGGTGGTCAAAAACAAAGGTTTTCAAAATGTGAAAGAGTTGAAGGGGCATGACGAGAAAGAGACATTCTAAACATCTCTACCTTTGAGTCATGACTCAAATCAGACATCTCACATACATTTTTAGCAATTCAGTGTGACTTATACTTGACAAGCATATCATTATCCTAGATGTTCTTTGCGAATAACCTTGAATAAATTACCTGAAGAATCATAAGAAAAAAACTTTGCTTGAGAATGTTCAGACTTTTTAGGTTTTGATCAGTATCAAAGGAATCCAGGGATTGATGTTCGTGAATTCACGGTTACACTGCTAACAGGGAAGCTAAAGCATGGACTAGTTTCTCTGCATCGTTTTGAGGCAAGATATGCCTGATTTTTGCAATGTTACGTAGATGATGTCTATAACTATGTAAATGCATCCTGTAAATATAATGTATGATGTCCTTTATTGTTTTATGTTTCATGTGGAACCTATATGCTGCAGGTCTCCCTTGAAAAAGAGATCTATGATCTCAATGGGACCAATCTGCTTAAATAAAGGTTTGAAATTAAATGAAAATATATTCTAATAATGATGCCACCAATATGGTTTGAACACACATGGCTCAGGTTATAGTGTACATTATCGGAGTTATCATTTATAAAACATGATTATTAGATCTCACAAACAAAACATGGACCAAGAATATTCACAGCAAATAAAAAAGCCAATTATATTGAACTATTCTCCGTCTAACAAGTCCTATACATATCTGCCCTGTATGAAAACAAATTTAAATATAGACAAAAAAAAGACTTTTCTGGTTCACCCACCTCCACTTTCAAACTTACTTTACTTCTTTACATATCACCTTTTAATTACTGCCTCCACTGTCAACATCAATCACACAACAAGAAGGAGAACTTCCTTCACACCCCCAGTCTTCATCCAAATGATCAGTTTATTATAATGTGGGTGTTGCATCAAGGTGGGAGATGAAAACGGATATGGCAGGGCGCAGAGTAACTCGTGCAAGGCATCATACTGTGTGTTCTATAAAAACAACCATGGGGAAGTCAGATCCCACCAGAAGATCACCTCAGCCTCAGCAGTTTGGGCTTGTTAGGATCCTGCCAACAAATCAGTGAAGGATTTGGATAATCAATGTGAAATGAGAGTTGAAAAATGACATGTGTTGATTGTCATTTCACAATGTTGTGTGTGTGAGTAATGACAGGATGTGTGAATGCTGTTGATCCCTCAGCACAAAGTTACGGGTGTCACATGTGGGTGATGTTTAGGAAGGGTCACAGGATGTCACAGGAAGGGTGTGAAAAACGCACAGCCACCTCCGCCTCCACCCTCCTCCTCCCCCCAGCTATCGCCAAGGCAACAAGTGTCACCCATTTGATGCGCTGCTTATTTATATTCTTAGTTCATTTTTCAAGGCTTGATATTGACGTATGACTCATCCGGTTTACTTTCTGATAATTACACTTTAAGACAATACAACTCTTATAAGGATAGTTGCAGGGATTTTAAAATGCTGATTGTTTACTCTGCTGGTGTCAAAGAGGGGAACATGTTATTCAGGCTCGTTATCTCTCAATGTTTTCACACACCAAAGCCTTTTAGTCTAGCCATGCTACATTAGCTGACATTTCTTCCCTCATTATAGAGGCCACATTTCTAACTGTCTCTGCAGCTAGAGTCTGGCACACACACGCCGCAGCTCACAGATGCTTCGTGTCGTAGGTGCAATGAATTATGGTCATTGTAGTTCTCTAACATACTTCAGGTGTTTAGGGGAATTAAATCCTAATTGTTTGAATCGCAACAGATGAGAAAACACACATTTTAGTTGGCAGGATGTTATTTGTGAGTATTTGGTCTGTGAGGGTTCAGCTCGTCCAGGTGATGCTTGTGATGTGATGTCTGGAGAAATGAAATTGAAAGTCTTCAATCACAAAATACAGACTCTGTATTGCTTAGATTAAAGACTAGAGAAAGCTTAAGGTCATACAGCATCTGAGACTCTTTCTAAAAATGTTTTAGAATGGAAATATCTGATCAATTACAAAATAAAGAGGAACCGAATTTGACTAGTTGTGCTACAAACATATTTTTAATACCTAAGTTAATAAAACTACAAAAAACAAATCACTTAAAATCTACAGTTACACTCAACACAAAACCACAGTTTAGTACTTTGATAAGCATTCCTGCTCAAATGTGTAATGGTCCTTCTAAATGTTTATCCCATTATAATATTAAATTACATCTATATTTATGTTCAACTTAAATCTCATTGTGCAGAGTACAGGTACTGATGCGTGCGGTAAAACATGACAAAAAGGTGTAATTTGCAGTTAATGGATTGGGAAAACAAGTGTTGATTGCTTTTGAGTTGGTGTAAAATAATCTGTTGACAGTTCCACACCTTCTAACTTTATCACTTCCTTAGTAAATATAATAATAGAACCTTTTATTTATTTGACTTATTCAAAGACAAAGAAGTTACCAGAAGTTACTCAGTCACCTTTCCTGTAGTTTGAGACAGTAGAAAGACCGTTATAAACCGGCTTACGGCATTTTAACCTTAATGCGATTCTGGAGAAAGACTGTTGAAATTTGAACTTGATAACACAAACACCCCCCCCCTCCAGATTTACTCCCCATCTCACTACTTTTCTACAAAAACATTTCTATCATAAACCCAAGGCTTTTTCCCTGTCCTGTGCACAAGCATAAATGCCCCCTGTTGTAAATTGGCTGAAAACAATAAAAAAACAATGGTGCAAATAAATAACAAATCAAAATCATACACTAAGTGTTATTTTTTCGGCCTAACACATCACTTCAAAAACATTTGAAAACAGTAGAGAGAGGCAATATAACTATTAGGTTGGTAGTATTCAACCTTTTAATGACAGGTCCAAAGTTAATATTATAGTTTGATCAATAAATTAACCAGGTCAATAGAAGATTTTTGCAGATATGAGGTCGTTTAGAAACTGTTTTGTGATTACGAAGTTGATTTTTAACTGCAAAATGCATTTTCTAAATGTATTAATTGTATCTGTTTGTTTATCAGCTAATAGATCATAATCATCATACCACATCAAGAAAAAAAAGAAAAGTGTATTTCAAATAATATATATATATGTTAATAATTTAGTTTTTGGGAGAAGGGGTGGGATTAAATAAGTGTAAACTTCTTCCCACCCCTTTTCGGATGTGTAATCACGTAGATCATTTGTTTATATATCAATTATAAGTCGGTAATATTTTTGTTTATCAATTTGACACTGCTTAAGTTTGTATAGTATAATAATTCTCATGTTTCATTTAATTATTATTATTTTCTTTAATTATTGTTTTAAACTTTCGAAATGGATCAAATCAAATCAAATAAAAAATCAACTACACAGGTCAAAAACGTTGGGAAAAGCTGTTTTAAGACACTATTTATGACCCAAACAGTTATCAGTATTTTAAATGTACTGATTTCCATACACAGCAGATGCATCTAATTCTTAAGATTATAATTACAAATGCACCGCCAGTCACTGCAAGCTGACAGTCTCTGCAGGACAGATGAACGTGTATGGAAATGTGCGAGCATGCCTCTGTTGTTTGCACATTCTCCGCCTCCTCCGCCTCCGAAGCCACACACAGAGACACCTTTGTCCTTTTATATCCTTTTTGATCTGACGCGCAGCCATGTGTAAACTCCAAAAACCTTTAATTCTGTGATTCATAGGCCTCCTCAGTCTTGCCTTGCGACAGGCACCAGTCTGCTGCTGCCGTTAATGTCTTTCAGGCAGAATTTATGTGTACTTCTCTGCCTCTCTCCTCCTGTCTGCTTCTCAACCCATTAGAGAATTCCCCGGCAAAGGTTCTCAGGAAGGCCTTGCATCAGAGCCACACTAATGAAAGGCATTATACATTACAAAGTGTTTGATTTGAGGATGATTTACAGTCCTCTCCCTCAGCAGAGAGGGAATGGAAACCTTCCTAGAGATAAGCTCCGAATCTATCTGCGATATTCAAAGGACATCAAAGGGTTCAGATTGTGTATAGGATTCATCGTCGGAACCACAAAGAAAGGTTTCTATCAGATGTGAGATTTCCATAACAGAATGAGAGGCATATGAGTTATTATGATCCCAGAATCAATGGCAGCTTTCATGATATGAAGCCGAGCGTGTTCAGGTGCTCGGTGTTGGTGTTGCCGATGTGATGCTGACACAAACATCATTTCTGTCTGTACACACAGATATCCCAAATGTTCCTGAACCAGAGCAGATAACCTCTTTGCATTCCTGCTCCACATATTAATCCCCCTTGTGCTGCAATACCAAGTAGTAAACAGAAAGAAAAAGCGGTACCACTTTACAATAAGACTACCCTCAGAAAGGGTTTATAATTAGGTTATTAATTAGGTTGTAAAAACTTTATTAATCATTAAGAACCATTTATTTTACTAACATGTATAACTGCCAAAAGGTAGCCTTATTGTAAAGTGCAAAACACATTCCCATTTATTAATGAGTTACTACCATTTCTAATAAGGCTTAGCAGTACAGATAAATGTGGGCTCACTATTTGGCAAGCAACCGGTCACAGGTGCCCTGTTTATCTCATGTCTTATAATCAATCAATCAATCAATCAATCAATCAATCAATCAATCAATCAATCAATCAATCAATCAATCAATGTTTATTTATATAGCCCAAAATCACAAATGTTATACTATACTATATATAACACTTCCAGAGAAAACCCACAGTTTAAAGGGGAACATGGGAGAAACCTCAGGGAGAGCAACAGAGGAGGGATCCCTCTCCCAGGACGGACAGACGTGCAATAGATGCCGTGTGTAAATCGAAGAGATAAAACATTTTACAGCGTAGGTAGACCGAATGTTTGGAAATGCATGTGTGTGTAATAAGAAGATGAATCCACGAGGATGTCAACAATCCTTTGGGAGCCATCAGGGAAGTAGTATGATGAGAGTCAGGCAGGACCACAGTGATAGGTTCAGCCACGACTCAAAGTCCAGGACACAGGATCTAGAACTCAGGATAGAGGATCCAGGATGCAGGACCGCAGCAACAGGATTAGCCTCGACTCAGGATCCCGGCGTAGATATGGACACAAAAAAGAGATTTGGGGGAAGCTGGGTTAATCGGAAAATGAGAGTACACAGGTACAAACAGCCAGAAAGACGGAGTAAGGTGCCCCCCCCCAACAGTCCAAGCCTATAGCAGCTAAACTAACGTGTCTACATACTGTACATGCACTCCCTTAGGATAGGTTGAGGGAAAAGGGTAGCAAGTAAGAAGTAAGAAGCAGAGGTGGAGAGGCACACGCAGGGAGAAAGGTCCCCACTGGAACCTGAATTGGAATTAGTTAGAGGTAAGGAGTAGGTCTGTGACTACGTTCCACACTCCAAGGCCGGGATAGGCCTCTCTGCGACCTGTTACCCTCTAATAGAACCTCAAGACGTCAGAGAGGGGAAAGGTTTTGGATAAAGTATTAAATATAAGATCTAAGTTTTTAGGATTTAATAAAAGCTTATTAATTATTTGTAAAGTGTTCACAACCTAATTAATAAATGAATGACAAACTATTCGTAAACCCTTTATAAGGGTAGTCTTATTGTAAAGTGGTACCAAAAAAACGTACTTAAACGGAAGTCTTCAATCACAAAATGCAGACTCCGTATTGCTAGATTAAAGACTAGAGAAATGTGAAGCTCATAGAGCATCTGAGACTCTTTTTTAAAACGTTTTAGTAAGGACATATCTGATCAACTGACTAGTTGGTCTACAGACATATTTCAGTTGTTTTAATACCCACCGCCTTTTTTTATTATATAAAACTACATAAAATGTATCACTTCAAAACAACAGTTACACTCAAAACACAATAGCAGTTTGTTAAGCGTCCCTGCTCAAATGTGTAATGGTACTTTTAAATGTTTATGCCATTCTAATATTAAATTACATCTAGATTTATCCAGATAACCTCTTTGCATTCCTGCTCCACATATAAAATCTCCTTGTGCCGCAATACCAAACAGTAAACAGAAAGAAAAAGCTTACTTTGTGATTACTTTTGCTGATGAAAGAGCAAATATTTGTAATTTAGTTAAGAAACACAGTAACATATTCATGAATTCCCCCCCCCGCTTGCCAGTTTTAATAATTGGCAGGATGGCGTTTACCACCTACACTAACCCCTAATACCTGACAGCTTGTAACCAGAAGCATTTCATCACTGCTGATAATCCACGTCTCAGCGCTGATGGATCATTTACTTTTTCTTCTTCCTCGCCACATTTTCTTTATTTATTTTTTCTATAATTCTGTTCATGTCTTGATGTTTGACGCGGAGCAGTTTGGGGCTGTGAGATGTGATAATTTAGTGTGAATTGCTTTAAAGAATCTCTTGGAACCCGTCCATGGGTGTGAGTGTGAGTTGTCACAGGGTTGCGTTTCTAGATTGCCTACAAAGGATTCAGGAGGCTTGATCTAAATGTATAAGGACACTGATGCAGTAACTCCCACTTTGATGGCCGTCTTGGTGGCTATCATTTGTCGTCCACATGGCATGTTTGTGTGTGATATGCTCCTCCTGAACAGCATGTACCCAGTGAAATGTTCCTTTTTCTCTCCCTTCTTACTGAATCTAAGTGCTGCTGCCTAGAAGACATTAAAGCTTAGTGTTTTTTTTTTCTTTGGCTAAAAAGAGATAACTTGATTTTCTGTTTGTTTGAATAAAAAAGTCATTACAGCACACATGCTGGTGGGTGTAAATAGATTGGTTTATTTTGTAATTTGATTTCCTGCATTATTTATAGTTGTCAACAGGGCTGTATAATAAAGTGAGGAAGATGCTGTTTAGTCCTGAGTTCAGAGGCAGAATAAAGTGGGACGGAATAAATGGCGTTCACTTGTTTAACTCACAGTTATGAATGCTTGTCTGGCATCGCCTCGGGCAAGAGCAGTTCTTATCATGAGTCATTTTCCAACTTGTAATAATGAAGTAGAAATGCCCGACTGCATAGAATACACATTTATTTTGAACATCAACAAGAGTCAGAGGAATGACCTCTCATAGCATTTTTTTTAATGATATGTTGGTCAATGCCATGTGCTTTAGATATTAGATTCCTTTTGTGATGTTCATTAACCCTTTCATTGTCCCCTTGAATACAATGTTGAGCCCTATTTTTTTGTTAGAAAGGTAACCACCATAAATGAACATTTCTAGCACTTGGAAAATGTGTTGAAAAGTAAATAGAATAATAATTACCTGTGCGCAGGATTGATTGAACAAGATGATGTTATTGAACGATTCTAATTACTTTTATAATACTTTTCAAAGCAGAAGTAGAGATTGGTTGTTTCTATGGTGAGGGTGGCATTACTGACATTTCTGAAAATAACCTGATAATTAGCATATAATACAAGGTTTTTATAATTACACATTATAGTTTGTATGATAATTACTGTATGAGGTGAATCCAGGGTAATATTGACTAAAAACATAACATTGGTAATATTTCAGTTTTGAAGATAATTGAAGTGTAAAGGGAAAAACATCTATGTTTATAAAAATTACTATTTTATTTATTTGTTGATAAAAAGTGCTGAATGTTTATGTTTCATTTAAAATGGCTTCATTTCAATTTCAATTTCATTTCAATGGCTCTGTTTTTTTATAAGAGCCAAAGCCCAATGCTCTCAAACAGAGATGAGTAACAAGAAAATCTCACTTTTATATCTTTATTTTTTACCTTAATCAGACATCAATACCATTTCATCATGGTATTCATAAAAAAAAAACGGTGTGGTCAGTGGAACAAATAAAACATTAGTTTGTTGTTGTTAATGCCCACAGGAAAAATGTAGGCAACAGAAAATCCATTTTTGTTGTTTTTTTGTGTCGGGCCATTATTTCACTAAATGGATGTTATGGTCTAGTTGCTGGGACAGAGAAAGTAGTCGCCTGACAATGATTTGCTTCGGAAGAAATCACTTCCGAAAAGAAAATACACTTCATCCTAAGAGGTTGCCAAGCCCTTTGCCAGATATGCACTTACTGTACTCGAAGAGATAAACGACACAACAGCCAAACATTATAAAACAAATCTTTCAATCAGAATCAAGCTCATTTCCTTCAGCTCACTCACACTCTGCTTTGCCTTTTAAAAGAGATTGATGCTGCCTTTTAAATAAATGTAAGTGAAAAGTGATGCAAATACAATGTTTTCCTTACACTTCTCATTAATGCTTCAGTTAACACCTCATCAGCCAGTGAGATGGGATAAATCTCGGCCATGTAACTAATCTCGAATGTCTTGTTGTTGTTGTTGTTGTTGTTGTTGTCCTCAGGTGATCCAGACCATCAGTGCCGTGGATAGAGACGAACCTCTGAGCGGCCATCGCTTTTATTTCGCCCTCGCTGCCCCTGTTGCCGGAAACCCCAACTTCACTCTGCGAGATAACAAAGGTGCAACCGCCATTTTGATATTCCTTAATGTTGCCTGTAAACAGAGAAATCGGAAAGTCCAGGTAATATGGAAACGATTCGAGGCAAAAAGAAGACTTCAGACGATATTCATTATTTCTACCATGCTGTTGGCAATAGTTTGTTTTTTTCCAATCTATAATATGAAGCCTCCAGCAGTTAGACAAATCAAGTCAATATATTCCAAACAAACCGTGTTTGTACTTGTCTTTTGAAAACACTTTTGCACAAAATGAAGACTGTGGATTTGAGTCCCCAATCACTTTTATTAAAAGCTCATTAGCATGGGATCTTTTAATGGACAATATGAAATAGAGGAGTGATTCAAATCAGAAAAATGTTGGTGTAAACTTCTGGGAAGTACTGAAAGAATAAGATTTTTTTGTGTGCTCCATCAAACACTCATACTATCGCAGATACATTGCAATTGCTATTTGGTCTTACAGAATCTTTATTCCATTTCGCTGCAGAAGTAAGTCACCAATTTGAACTTGTACTAAATGTCTATGTCCTTGTGAAAGCTCCACGTGTGAGATCAACCCTGCTGCATTAAGCTGCTAAAGCAAAACCTCCCTAGAGAAAATTGCCAGGGGCGCCTTTGAGTCTGTAAAGGCTGTTGGTCAAGTACGGTACGGTCTATTTGCTGCTTACTTACTTTCGAATTGAGCCTGGCAGCAATGCAATTGACACTTTGGCCATTGCTCACTTCGGCTCTCTATATCTGCCCTGCGCAGAGACACAATCTGCTCTGCAATCTGACTCAGGAGACCAAGTTCAGAGTAACTGGTGCCCCCCAGGTGAGCCTGGCTGTGCCAAATGAAACCATCATTCTCCAATGACAATGCCCTTACTACCCTTATTTTGTAATTGTTCATCAAATGCAAAGACAACATTTCTGATGATTTGTACCATAATGATTTGCTCACCACCTACACGCAAAGCGGTCGGCGGATGAAGGAAATGAGCTTCTCATATAGGAGAACTTTGCGTACCTCGAGAGCATAAGAATTACGCTGGCCTCCCTCTGCTTTAAAGAACATACAGAGCTGAAACACTCGCTGAGGTAAATGCCCCGTGATGAGTGTTTTGTTGGAGCTCCACAAAGGAAGCAGGTAGTGATCGATGTCAGTGCTGTGTTTGTGTGTTATATGATGAACTGGATGTTTAACACTAACCTCTCAGCAGACTAAGAACAACTTGGCTGGAAAACCGTTTTTTCCAAGAGAGATTGTGGTTAAGGCAAATAACCAAGAGTTATAGCAAAGTTAACTTTTTTGGAACTGTGCTCATTTTCTTTCTGGCAGATTTGAATAAGAACAGTTATCACAAATAACAGCGTCTCTGGGTTCAAGAAAAGCGCTATAGAAATATAATTTATTATTATTATTATTCTTGCACTCTCAAATCTGTCAATGAAGAACTTCTAACACTGTTCAGCTGTGACACAAGGGAACATTTTTGTACTGTAGCTGAATATTTCATTTAAAGACCACATGTTTCACCGTTGGATATATTTATGTAACAACAAAAGTGTTTTGTTTTAGACACATCTGTTTTTCTTCACTAATGTGACAATTTGTGCTCAACTTGAAAGAGTATTCAGTGTTTTCATTATTAAAATGTTTTGTTTTCTAGCTGGTGTAATGACATGTTTTCCCTTCTCTTGCTGCCTCTTTCTCTCTAATACTCTAAGATTTTATATACGATTATTAGCATTAAACCAAAACTGTTATTAGCCAACAGGTGGCCAAAACCAGGGAGAGACGCCACAGTGTGTCATATAATGAATCGTGTTAATGACACCATCTGTTGGCATTCCTGCTTTTAATACAGTCAAATCATTTCAAACTGCATAACCAAAGCACCGCAATCATCACATAATTTAGTGAAGCCTCTTGCAAGTCATGTATGAGCATTTCATTGTTCATTGGAAGCCAATAAACATGCAAATTACAAATAGCTAGAGGTATTTCTTTTGGAGTCTGACCGATGTATGTTGTTCCGTCTTCTCTGCAGACAACACAGCTTCCATACTGACGAAGAGGAGTGGTTTCAGGAGGCGGGAGCAGCCTGTCTATCGGCTGCCGGTGTTGATTGTGGACAGTGGAAGTCCCACCCTGAGCAGCACAAACACACTCTCAGTGCGAGTGTGTGACTGTGACTCGGACGGCGTGGCCCTGTCTTGTGGAGCCGTGGCCTACACTGCGACCGGCCTGAGCACCGGGGCCCTCGTGGCTATTCTGGGCTGCATCATCACACTTCTCGGTAAGATCCATACGACCTCAGTGTCAGAGGTAACAAAGTCTCCCATGCTGCTGGAGAGGCCAGTGTGAGGTTATGTGTGCTCATTGTTGTTGCGGTGTTCCTTTTTTCAGGTTAAGCCACTGTCCGTGTCAGATATTGAGTAACTCACCAAAATAGCCCTTTACAAAGTGTCTGATCATGGTGTTGCTTGCCTCACTAGTGGTGGAAGAAATGTTAAGGGCGTTTTCTGAAGTAAAAGTAGCAATGAGACAGCATGTCTTTTTTAGTACGAGTTACGAGAGTCTTTTAAATTAGATATCAGAAGTCAAAAGTATTCAAACGCCCATTTAGATTACACCAATTCTATTATTGCTGTTTTAAAATTGACTTTTTTATTGTGTTGTTTTGGAACAAATGTATTACAAATAAATTCCCCAAACTATAATGGAAATTGTCATACATGTATATTTGATATAGTAGTAAAAGTATAAAATGTCATGGTAACAATCTAGTTAAGTACTTTAGTAAATGTACTTAGTTACATTCCACCACAGCTCCCTGTCCTCAGATCAGCAATTGAATAACAACTAAAAGAAAATGACCTCAGCTCAGTTTGATGCTTTCATTAGCAGTTAACGTCAATACAATTACAGCATATAATGGCAGGAGCACATGATTAGAAAACAAGCTAAAGCTGAGACATCTCCAAAATGTAGATCTGCATGAAAGCAATTAGACTTTTAGCAGTATCAGCAGCTAATAGATTCTGATGTTGCAAAGCCAACTGAAAGAGGCAAATATTGCTATGAAGTGAGGCAGTAATCCGGCATCTCTGTGCCGAATAAACCTTTTTTAAGGAGTTGCTGAAGTCCTTCATTTCAACAACAGAGCAAGGTAGCTATGCTCTTTGTAGTAAAAGTGTAATTGACCTAAACAGCTAGTAGTGTAGAGAACGAACATAACTAAATCACTGAATGTCAGAAAGTAGATAAGGAACAATGTTCATAGAGAACATTGTTCTGCAAATGAAATATGACCAACATTGGTGAATGCAGAACAAAATATGCAGCAGTTAGTGATCAAAACAAATCAAATGAGTTACCCCAAAACATATTGGGGAATTGGAGAGGTTGGAATCTTAAAGAATGTCCTTAACATCAAAAATTCATTTTTTTGGACCTTCAAATTGGACTCAAAAAGAAAAAACAAACACAACTAAATTCAATTTCTCACAATTATAAATGAATAACTCAAATATTTGAGCCATTCTTTATTTTTATATCATAAAATAAGAGTTACATCTGGAAAATGTTATACCTTGATATGAACTAAATCAGATGATATTTGCTTTGTAATAAATATCTAGTGTGGAATGAATCTGAGATACAAATCTTCCCCCCTGCTCTCCAATAAAATCCTAGTACTTTTCTTTCAGCTAACAAAACCCCCCCCCCCC